>NC_092051.1:121807452-122107452 GCF_003086295.3 Arachis hypogaea | reverse complement strand
TTGGTTTTAAGGGTTATTGGCTTTTTGCTCTTGCCTCTTGGTTTTAAGAGCTTTTGGCTTTTTCTGCTTGCTTTTCTTTTTCTTTCTATTTTTTTTCGCCTATTTCCCTTTTTTTTTCTTTTTTTTTCTGCAAGCTTTGTTCTTTGCTGCTTTTTCTTGCTTCAAGAATCATTTTTATGATTTTTTAGATTATCAAATAACATGTCTCCTTGTCATCATTCTTTCAAGAGCCAACATATTTAACATTCTTAAACAACAACTTCAAAAGACATATGCACTGTTCAAGCATTCATTCAGAAAACAAGAAGCAATGTCACCATATCAATATAATTAAACTAAGTTCAAGGATAAATTCGAAACTCATGTACTTCTTGTTCTTTTGAATTAAAACATTTTTCATTTAAGAGAGGTGATGGATTCATAGGACATTCATAACTTTAAGACATAGTTACTAAATACTAATGATCATGTAATGAAGACACAAACATAGATAAGCACATAACATAGAAAACGAAAAACAGAAGAAATAAGAACAAGGAATGAATCCACCTTAGTGATGGTGGCGTTTCCTTCTTGAGGAACCAATGATGTCCTTGAGCTCTTCTATGTCTCTTGCTTGTCTTTGTTGCTCCTCCCTCATTGCTTTTTGATCTTCTCTAATTTCATGAAGGATGATGGAGTGCTCTTGATGTTCCACCCTTAATTGTCCCATGTTGGAACTTAATTCTCCTAGGGAGGTATTGATTTGCTCCCAATAGTTTTGTGGAGGAAAATGCATTTGAGGCATCTCCGGGATCTCATGGTGATGAGATTCATGCGCCTCTTGAGCTCCATGAATGAGCTCTCTTGCTTGCTCCATCTTTTTCTTAGTGATGGGCTTTTCTTCCTCAATGTGAATGTCTCCTTCTATGAAAGCTCCAGCTGAGTAACATAGATGGCAAATAAGATGAGGAAAAGCTAGCCTTGCCCCAGGAGAGGGCTTTTCGGCTATTTTGTAGAGTTCAAGGGAGATGACTTCATGAACTTCTACTTCCTCTCCAATCATGATGCTATGGATCATGATGGCCCGATCCACAGTAACTTCAGATCGGTTGCTAGTGGGGATGATGGAGCGTTGGATGAATTCCAACCATCTTCTAGCCACAGGCTTGAGGTCCAGCCTTCTCAGTTGAATCGGCTTGCCTTTGGAGTCAATCTTCCATTGAGATCCTTCCACACATATGTCCATGAGGACTTGGTCCAACCTTTGATTAAAGTTGACCCTTCTAGTGTAGGGGCGTTCATCTCCTTGCATCATGGGCAAGTTAAACGCCAACCTCACATTTTCCGGGCTAAAATCTAAGTATTTCCCCCGAACCATTGTAACATAATTCTTTGGATTCGGGTTCTTACTTTGATCATGGTTCCTAGTAATCCATGCATTGGCATAGAACTCTTGAACCATTAGGATGCCGACTTGTTGGATGGGGTTTGTTAGAACTTCCCAACCTCTTCTTTGGATTTCATGTCGGATCTCCGGATACTCATTTCTCTTGAGTTTGAAAGGGACCTCAGGGATCACTTTCTTCTTGGCCACAACATCATAGAAGTGGTCTTGATAAGCTTTGGAGATGAATCTTTCCATCTCCCATGACTCGGAGGTGGAAGCTTTTGTCTTCCCCTTTCCTTTTCTAGAGGATTCTCCGGTCTTAGGTGCTATCAATGGTAATAGAAAAACAAAAAGCTTATGCTTTTACCACACCAAACTTAGAATTTTGCTCACCCTCGAGCAAGAGAAGAAAGAATAGATGAAGAAAAAGAAGAAAATATGGAGAGGAGGGGGGAGGTGTGTTTCGGCCAAGAAGAGAAAAGAGGGGTGTGTTGTGTGAAAATGAGGAAGAATGGAGGGTTATATATAGGGAAGGGAGGGGGGTAAGTTCGGCCATTTAGGGTGGGTTTGGGTGGGAAATTGATTTTGAATTTTGAAGGTGGGTGGTGTTTATGGGGTAGGTTTATGGGGGAGAGTGGATGGATGTGAGTGGTGAAGAGGTGATGGGGAAGAGAGATTGAGGTGATTGGTGAAGGGTTTTGGGAAAGAGTGTTTGTGGGATTGTGTGAAAGAGGGGTGAGAAGAAGTAAGTGGAGGTAGGTGGGGATCCTGTGGGGTCCACAGATCCTGAGGTGATCCTGTGGGGTTCACAGATCCTGTGGTGTTCAAGGATTTACAACCTTGCACCAAATTAGGCATGTAAAATGCCCTTGCACACAACTCTGGGCGTTCAACGCCAGGTTGGTGCCCATTTTGGGCGTTCAACGCCCATTTGTTGCCCATTTCTGGCGTTGAACGCCAGAACCATGCTTGTTCTGGGCGTTCAGCGCCAGCTCTTCTCCAGGGTGCAATTCTGGCGTTCAGTGCCCAGATGCTGCCCATTTTGGGCGTTCAGCGCCCAGATACTGCCCATTTTGGGCGTTCAGCGCCAGAACCATGCTCTGTTCTGGCGTTGAATGCCAGACAGGTGCTTCCTCCAGGGTGTGATTTTTCTTCCGCTGTTTTTGATTCTATTTCTAAATTTTTCGTTTATTTTGTGACTCCACATGATCATGAACCTAGGAAAACATGAAAAACAAAAATAAAATTAGACAAATAAACATTGGGTTCCCTCCCAACAAGCGCTTCTTTAATGTCAATAGCTTGACAGTGGGCTCTCATGGAGCCTCACAGATGTGCAGAGCTTTGTTGAGACCTCCCAACACCAAACTTAGAGTTTGGATATGGGGGTTTGACACCAAACTTAGAGTTTGGTTGTGGCCTCCCAACACCAAACTTAGAGTTTGACTGTGGGGGCTTTGGTTGACTCTGCTTTGAGAGAAGCTTTTTCTGCTTCCTCTCCATGGATGCAGAGAGAGATCCTTGAGTTGTAAACACAAGGTTGTCCTTATTTAATTGAAGGATCAATTCTCCTCTGTCCACATCAATCACAGCTCTTGCTGTGGCTAGGAAAGGCCTTCCTAGGATGATGGATTCATCCTCTTCCTTTCCAGTGTCTAGGACTATGAAATTAGCAGGGATGTAAAGGCCTTCAACCTTTACTAACACGTCCTCTACTTGTCCATAAGCCTGTTTTCTTGAATTGTCTGCCATCTCTAATGAGATTTTTGCAGCTTGCACCCCATAGATTCCCAGTTTCTCTATTACAGAGAGGGGCATGAGGTTTATCCTGAACCAAGGTCACACAGAGCCTTTTCAAAGAGCATGGTGCCTATGGTACAAGGTATTATGAACTTTCCAGGATCCTGTTTCTTCTGAGGCAATGTCAGTTGATCCAGATCACTTAGTTCATTGGTGAACAAGGGAGGTTCATCTTCCCAAGTCTCAATACCAAATAATTTGGCATTCAGCTTCATGATTGCACCAAGGAACTTGGCAGCTTGGTCTTCAGTGACATCCTCATTCTCTTCAGAAGAGGAATACTCATCAGAGCTCCTGAAGGGCATAAGGAGGTTCAATGGAATCTCTATGGTCTCTAGATGAGCCTCAGATTCCTTTGGTTCCTCAGAGGGAAACTCCTTATTGGTCACTGGACGTCCCAGGAGGTCTTCCTCACTGGGATTCACGTCCTCCTCTCCCTCTTTGGGTTCGGCCATTTTGGTAAGATCAATGGCCTTGCACTCTCTCTTTGGATTTTCTTCTGTATTGCTTGGGAGAGTACTGGGAGGGATTTCAGTGATCTTCTTACTCAGCTGGCCCACTTGTGCCTCCAAATTTCTAATGGAGGACCTTGTTTCATTCATGAAACTCACAGTGGCCTTAGATAGATCAGAGACTAAGTTTGCTAAGCTAGATGGATTCTGCTCAGAATTCTCTGTCTGTTGCTGAGTGGATGATGGAAAAGGTTTACTATTATTAAACCTATTTCTTCCACCATTATTAAAGCCTTGTTGAGGCTTTTGATCCTTCCATGAGAAATTTGGATGATTTCTCCATGATGAGTTATAGGTGTTTCCATAAGGTTCACCTAAGTAATTCACCTCTGCTATTGCAGGGTTCTTAGGATCATAAGCTTCTTCTTCAGAAGATGCCTCTTGAGTACTGTTGGATGCAGCTTGCATTCCATTCAGACTCTGAGAAATCATATTGACTTGCTGAGTCAATATTTTGTTCTGAGCCAATATGGCATTCGGAGTATCAATTTCAAGAACTCCCTTCTTCATAGGCGTCCCATTATTCACAGGATTCCTCTCAGAAGTGTACATGAACTGGTTATTAGCAACCATGTCAATGAGTTCTTGAGCTTCTGCAGGCGTTTTCTTTAGGTGAATAGATCCACCTGCAGAAGTATCCAATGACATCTTTGATAGCTCAAATAAGCCATCATAGAATATATCCAGGATGGTCCATTCTGAAAGCATGTCAGAAGGACACTTTTTGGTCAGCTGCTTGTATCTTTCCCAAGCTTTATAGAGGGATTCACCTTCTTTCTGTTTGAAGGTTTGAACATCCACTCTAAGCTTGCTCAGCTTTTGAGGAGGAAAGAACTTGGCTAAGAAAGCCGTGACCAGCTTATCCCAAGAGTTCAGGCTGTCTTTGGGTTGAGAGTCCAACCACACTCTAGCTCTGTCTCTTACAGCAAAAGGGAAAAGTATGAGCCTGTAGACTTCAGGATCTACTCCATTAGTCTTAACAGTATCACATATCTGCAAGAATTCAGTTAAGAACTGAAAAGGATCTTCAGATGGAAGTCCATGAAACTTGCAGTTTTGCTGCATCAGAGAAACTAATTGAGGTTTCAGCTCAAAATTGTTTGCTCCAATGGCAGGAATGGAGATGCTTCTTCCATGTAAATTGGAGTTAGGTGCAGTAAAGTCACCAAGCATCCTCCTTACAATATTATTATTTTCGGCTGCCATCTCCTCTTCTTGTTCGAAAATTTCTGTAAGGTTATCTCTGGATTGTTGTAATTTAGCTTCTCTTAGTTTTCTCTTCAGAGTCCTTTCAGGTTCTGGATCTGCTTCAACAAGAATATTCTTGTCCTTGCTCCTGCTCATATGACAAAGAAGAGGGCACAGAAAAATAATAATAATAATAGTAGGGATCCTTTTTACCACACTATAGAGGTCCCTGTGTGAGTAGAAGAATAAATAAATAGAAGGAGATGAGAGAGAAAGAGGATTTTCGAAAATAATTTTTGAAAAAGAGTTAGTGATTTTCGAAAATAGTTTTTGAAAAAGGTTAGTAATTTTTCGAAAATTAAAATCAAAAACCAAAATAATTAGTTAATTAAAAAGAAATTTTGAAAAAGAGGGAAGATATTTTCGAAAATTAGAGAGAGAGAGTTAGTTAGGTAGTTTTGAAAAAGATAAGAAACAAACAAAAAGTTAGTTAGTTAGTTGAAACAAATTTGAAAATCAATTTTGAAAAGATAAGATAGGAAGTTAGAAAAGATATTTTGAAATCATATTTTGAAAAAGATAAGATAAGAAGATATTTTTGGAAAGATATGATTGAAATTAGTTTTTTGAAAAAGATTTGATTTTTAAAATCACAATTAATGACTTGATTCACAAGAAATCATAAAATATGATTCTAGAACTTAAAGTTTGAATCTTTCTAAACAAGCAAGTAACAAACTTGAAATTTTTGAATCAAAACATTAATTGATGGTGTTATTTTCGAAAATTATGAGATAAAGATAAGAAAAAGATTTTTGAAAAATATTTTTATAATTTTCGAAAATAACTAAAAAAAATGAAAAAGATTTGACTTTTGAAAAAGATTTTGAAAAAGATAAGATTTTTAAATTGAAAATTTGATTTGACTCATAAAAACAACTAGATTTTAAAAATTTTTGAAAAAGTCAAATCTAATTTTCGAAAGTTTGAGAGAGAAAAGGGAAAGATATTTTTTTTATTTTTGAATTTTTAATGATGAAAGAGAAAAACATGAAAAAGACTCAATGCATGAGAATTTTTAGATCAAAACATGTGATGAATGCAAGAACCCTATGAATGTTAAGATGAACACCAAGAACACTTTGAATGTCAAGATGAACATCAAGAACTTATTTTTGAAAATTTTATATGCAAAGAAAACATGCAAGACACCAAACTTAGAAATCTTTCATGTTCAGACACTATGAATGCAAAAATGCACATGAAAAACAAGAAAACATCAAGATCAAACAAGGAGACTTACCAAGAACAACTTGAAGATCATGAAGAACACTATGAATGCATGAATTTTTGAAAAATGCAAGATGAATATGCAATTGACACCAAACTTTCAACTTGACTCAAGACTCAAACAAGAAACATGAAATATTTTTTATTTTTATGAATTTTATGATATTTTTTTGTATTTTCTTTTAATTTTTTTTGAAAATCATTTTGAAAAAGAAAAATAAGGATTCCAAAATTTTTAATATGAATTCCAGGAATCTTATGCTCTAAAGTTCCAATCAAAGGGTCAGGCATGGCTTAATAGCCAGCCAAGCTTTAGTATGTAACTCAGACATGACACGCCTGACATTCCCTACAGCCAGCCAGGCTTCAACATGCTTCATGAAACACTAGAATTCATTTTTTTTAAAAATTCTGAAGAAAAATATATTTTTGAAAACATTTTTATTTTTAAAATTTTTTCAAAAACAAAGGAGAATTTTTGAAAGATTTTTGAAAAATTTTTGAAAGTAAAACAAAAAGAAAATTACCTAATCTGAGCAACAAGATGAACCGTCAGTTGTTCAAACTCGAACAATCCCCGGCAACGGCGCCAAAAACTTAGTGCACGATATTGTGATCTCTGGTAATGGCTCCAAAGGCTTGGTGCTCTAATCTCAATTCATAATTTGTCACAACTTCGATACAACTAACCAGCAAGTGCACTGGGTCGTCCAAGTAATAAACCTTACGTGAGTAAGGGTCGATCCCACGGAGATTGTTGGTATGAAGCAAGCTATGGTCACCTTGTAAATCTCAGTCAGGCGGATATAAAATAATTATAGAGTTTTTGAAAAAGGATAATATAATAAGGATAGAAATACTTATGTAAATCATTGGTGAGAATTTCAGATAAGCGCATAGAGATGCTTTCGTTCCTCTGAACCACTGCTTTCCTGCTGTCTTCATCCAATCAGTCTTACTCCTTTCTATGGCTGGCTTTTTGTAAGGATGTCACCGGTGCCAATGGATACTTTCAATCCTCTCGGGAAAATGGTCCAAATGCTCTGTCACAGCACGGCTAATCGTCTGGAGGCATCACCCTTTGTCGATGGTTGCATCCTATTCCTCTCTGTGAAAATGGTCCGATGCGCTGTCACTACATGGCTAATCATCTTTGAGGTTCTCGATCATACTGGAATAGAATTTACTATCCTTTTGCGTCTGTCACTACGCCCAGCACTTGCGAGTTTGAAGTTCGTCACAGTCATTCAATCCCAGAGTCCTACTCGGAATACCACGGACAAGGTTTAGACTTTCCGGACTCTCATGAATGCCGCCATCAATCTAGCTTATACCACGAAGATTCTGATTAAGAGATCTAAGAGATACTCATTCAATCTAATGTAGAACGGAAGTGGTTGTCAGACACGCGTTCTTAGGGAATGATGATGATTGTCACGTTCATCACATTCAGGTTGAAGTGCGAATGAATATCTTAGAAGCGAAATAAGATGAATTGAATAGAAAACAGTAGTACTTTGCATTAATCTTTGAGGAACAGCAGAGCTCCACACCTTAATCTATGGAGTGTAAAAACTCTACCGTTTGAAAATACATAAGTGAAAGGTCCAGGCATGGCCGAATGGCCAGACCCTCTGATCTAAGAACCAGGCGTCCAAAGATCAAATTATAATCCAAAGATGTTCCAAGATGTCTAATACAATAGTCAAAAGTCCTATTTATAATAAACTAGCTACTAGGGTTTACAAAAGTAAGTAATTGATGCATAAATCCACTTCCGGGGCCCACTTGGTGTGTGCTTGGGCTGAGCTTGAGTGTTGCACGTGGAGAGGTCATTTTTGGAGTTGAACGCCAGCTTTTGTGCCATTTTGGGCGTTGAACTCCACTTTGCAACTTGTTTCTGGCGCTGGACGCCAGAATTGGGCAGAGAGCTGGCGTTGAACACCAGTTTGCATCATCTAAACTTAGGCAAAGTATGAACTATTATATATTGCTGGAAAGCCCTGGATGTCTACTTTTCAACGCAATTAGAAGCGCGCCATTTTGAGTTCTGTAGCTCCAAAAAATCCATTTTGAGTGCAGGGAGGTCAGAATCTAACAACATCAGCAGTCCTTCTTCAACCTCTGAATCTGATTTTTGCTCAAGTCCCTCAATTTCAGCCAGAAAATACCTGAAATCATAGAAAAACACACAAACTCATAGTAAAGTCCAGAAATGTGAATTTAACATAAAAACTAATGAAAACATCCCTAAAAGTAACTAGATTCTACTAAAAACATACTAAAAACAATGCCAAAAAGCGTATAAATTATCCGCTCATCAGTACCGATCCCAAGGTACGGTTCTAATTAACTGTGATTAAAGTTAATTCAAGTTAGTGAGACAATCTTAGGGTTTCGTTCTGTTAACTGTTATAGGGACAATCTGCGATATCAGTAGAAGATACCTTGAAGATCATAATCTGCAGGTTCACTCAACTTGATCTCTTAATTCTTGTTTGGATATTTGTTAATGACGATCATTTCGTGCTTGGAACTTGTCCAGTTCTTGTTTCATCGTGTGATTGTTTAGGAAACAACACAAGAAGCTCTATTCCCTTGAGATGGAACTTGCTGCTGCTAGGAATGAGGGTTTTGTTTTGAAGCAACTGCTTGAGACCAATGGGATTTACTCTGAGGGAAAGCCTTTGGTCATGATAGGTGTACTCACAACATTTGGCCGCCAGAAGAATAGGGATGCCATTCGCAATGTCTGGATGGGAAGTGGTAATTATATATGTTTTGTTCTTTCTCTTGCTTAATTAGAAATCACTGACATTGTAAATTACTCTGCCATGATTAATATTACACAGTTTGCTCACTGAGATTGTGGATTAGAGGTAGTTTTAACATTAAGAGTTCTTTCTTTGCAGGTGCAGCTTTGAAGAAACTGGAGGATGGAAGAGCATTGTTGCACGATTTGTTATTGGGAGAAGGTTTAAATTCTTACTTTTAATTTTTCTGGGATGAGGGGGCATGTTGGATCCAATTGTGATTCTTATGGTTTATAAACAATTTTGCAGTGAAAATCGTGGAAACAATTAGGATAAGGACATTGATCGTGAGAATAGGCTGACTAATGACTTCCTAATTCTTGTAAGTTTAACTAGTCGAAGGATTTTATTCTCTTTAAGCATTCTGCTTTACTGGAATTTGGCAAGTATTTTGTGGCTTACTGTGAGTGAAAAATGAGGTCTCAGAGTATAAGCTGGTTTAGCTCATTGCCTTCAACTCTTATGTTGACAAGATGATCACGTAGAATCAAACGAGGGGATCCCAAATAAAGCTAAATTGGTTTTTGCTTATGCTGCAGATAAATGGGATGCATTGCAATTATGTTCATCAATGATGAATAATTATCTCAAGGCAAGTTTTAATTTATTGCTATTGGCAAATAATTGTTGCTTTAGTTTTAATTCAATGTGTTGATTTTCAGATTGATTAACACTAGTATATAGTAACAACAATAATAATAAGACTAAGAAGAATAATAAATTATTGTTGTTGTGGTGGTGGTGGCGAATAACTGAATTGGGAAGAGATGTTTTATTTATTTGTCTTGCTTGATTTATATTATGATGCAGAAGAATAGCGGTAGTGAGACACTTGACACGGTAGAGTGGCACTCTTGGATTTTTTTTGGTTCATGACGGGAGTTTCTATAGTTAACTATGGTGAAAGCACATGCTCCACGTTATCTCCTTCCCTTTAAATTGACCTCAGCTGAAGCTTCATTTCTACTCTTTTACAATTGAACAAGCTTTTAATTTCTTCTTGTTTTCTCCTATTCCATCTATAAATATATTTACAAGTAAAGTCTATCATGGTGCTGGAGATTGACAAAGAAAAAGGTCCCCTGTTATGAACCGGAAGCACTCTCGCCGATTTGCGTGTCAGTAGTAGTATTCACTATTCTCTTCCACCCTAATCCCTTTTCCCACCCTCATTCCTTAACTTAATTTCTTAATCTGCAGGCACTAGGTAATGGACCATAATGGACCCTCATTCCACCCTAATCCCTTTTTCTTAAGTTGCAATTAAGCTTGTAAGTTATGCTTACCAATTGGTTTATATATATATTGAATGAATTTGAGTACCTTTTTTTTGTTATTGTTGTTTGTTTATTAGTCAGCTTTGTATTGTCAATTGACAATTTTTCAGCTAGAGTTTGGTTATGGTCAGTGATTACTAATTACTGATCGAAGCATGATCTCATTTAATATACTGTATGGAAATAGCTGACATTATTAGTAAAAATGAACATTGGAAAAAAAATCTTTCAAATACCTAATTAAATTATTTGTTGTGTAATTATTATTATTATATGTTTTTCGCTTCTTTGAAAGAAATTGCTCTTAGTTAAAACCATTATTTTTGTTGCTGACAGAACTAATAGAGTAACAAAAATAGTCCAATCCAAAAAAAACCATACAAACAGTATTGAGCCAAAAAAATATAGAGGGTGAGATACGAGATAAAGGGGTGGAAGCAGTATTTGTGTTTCTTGTTGGTTAATTTAGGATTAGTATTATGTTAATTTTAGTTGATAGTTTGATTTAGTTAGGATTACTTGCTACTGTTAGTTGGATTTAGAGTAGAATTAGGAGTTTTTGGTGTTAGTTTGTATATCATTAATAATGCTATTATATTTTTTTATTTTGAATTTTATTTGGTTTGGACTGAATTGACTGATATTACTGCTGACTTACTGAGATATATTGCTAATTTGTATATAATTGATGCTGATTTTGTGAATGAATGTTGAAAGAATGCTTGGTTGTGTTATTTGAGTTGTTTGACGTATTTGCACGCCTAGTATTCGATAATATGCCTCAACGAGTTCTTAATGAAATTTTGGTTCAATTCTTGGAAATCAATGCTTGCTTTCACATTCTTATTGTTATTATGCATTGATGTGAATGTGAATATCTCTAATTGACCAAAAAGTTTGAAATTTGAATAATTGAGGTCCTTTGACCAATAATACAAGATTAATGCACTTGGTCCTATTTAATCCAATTGTGTCAATCTTGCATATCTTGTAAAAATTTTGAATCAATAGTTTCACCTTGACTATCCTAATTTTATTTTTTTATCTTTTTAAGATGAATCCTTCAATTCATTCACATAGATTATTATAAAATCTTAGTAGCCTTGACTCTAATATGCACAAAGATTACAAAATTTTTGTTATTACCTTATCACAAATTTCATTGTTCCGAATTTCAAGATTTTATCCTTTTATTCCTTCCATCGTTCTAAATTTCAAACAATATTTTAATTGAAGTCACTATAGTTTCTAATTGGAGCACATTCATGCATTCAATATAGGTGACTGTAATGAAGCTCAAGGTTGACCTTGAATGCCACAAATACTACAAGAAAGTCAAGAAGCTTCTCGCTAAATTCCCTCGTCAGTTCTCTTCTCTCTTTTCTTTCTTAACAATTTCAATCTCATTTATTTTTCTGCATCAAATTGAGTTTATTTTATTTCCTATAATTTTGTGAACAAGAGAAATTCGAGACGAGAAATTCGACGAGAAGCAAAATATCGTGACCATCATGGTGATGTGCTGCAGCCATCCTTTGTAATTTGGACTTATTGGCTACCCTGCATTTTTAATGTCAATCATGAGGGAACTTTTGTGCAACTGTAACATGCCTGCTAGGTCACAGGTTTGAATCCTAGAAATAACCTTTTTGCTTGTGGAGGTATGTCTTCATATATCTACTAGCTGCAAACCCCAGCAGTTGGGAGCCTTATGAATTGGATCCAACCTTTTTTCTTGAAGTCATTGTCTGTGAGCCTATGCTGAGATTTCATTTATACAATATTTTAAACATCATCACAAGGTACCTATCTTTAACGTTTAGCTGTCTTGTGCCTCTTGTTTTATTTATACAACATTTTAAACCTATTTGACATCTCCATGTTTAGGAAAACACAAGTCCAGAAAAATAGCAGTTGCACTTGGAGTTAGTCTTAGTTGTGCTTCTCTCATGGTTTTGCTCTTTGGGATCTTTTGGTATAGACATAAATGACAGCACCAGGCCATCCTATTTATTGGTGGCAGGTAGCACAACATAACAGTTCTTAGATTATGTATGGAGGAATAGTTAGTTATGATTTTTGCTCTGTTGCAGAATATAAGGAAGAGGAAATTGTCAGCTTGGGAAATCTCAAGACTTTCACGTTCAGAGAGCTCCAACAGGCAACAGATAGTTTCAGTTCCAAGAACATACTTGGGCCAGTGGAAATCCTATGAAGATCCAGGAAGCACAAGTATGGATTATATTTATAGGCTTGTTCATGGTCAGGTTACTATGGTCAATACATTTTTATGTTGGATTTCATTTTGTTTGATTATTTTGTGATCCAGGACATGGTTGTATTTATGATTCATTGCAACTTGCTCACAAGTGTATACTTAAGAGAAATTTGTATATCAATATTTTGAGTTTAATGAAATATCTCATTTTGTAGTAATTAATTTTAGTATATTTATATTATGCATAATAATAATAATCGGTGGCACAAATAATTGAGATTCTAGAAAAAAAAAGTAGTTCATTGTTTCTAAGAAAATGAGTATAATATAACTAAAAAAATCTTAAGATTTTAGCGGTAATAGTAATGGCAACTAAAAGTAAATAACATTACAATTTTAGAATATTTTTAGTGGCCATATAAATTGTCGGTAAAATGAATTTTAGCGGCAATAGTAATGGCCGCTAAAAGTAAATAATATTGTAATTTTGGAATTACTTTTGGTGGCCATATAAATTGCCAAAAAAATGGCCGCTAATAGTTATATACTTTTTACGGCCATTAAAAAGGTCTTTACCGGCAAATGTTATAATTGCCACTAAAACCTTTTAGCGGCGAAGCATAAGACGGCTAATGTCTAATTGCTGGTAAATGTATTAGTGGCTATTTTTATTGCTGCTAAAAGTAAAATAAATGGCCGCTAAAAATAATTTTTCTTGTAGTGTCATTGCGTCCTCGCTGCTCCTAGCTTCATCGTCGCTGCCTCTGCTCTACGCGACGCCTTAGATCTGAGACATTAGCGACAACTCTTCAACACGATGCCTCTGCTCCATAACGCTTCAGATCTGCGACGTCAACGACAACTGTTCTCCAACGTCGCCTCTGCTCAGCGAAGATGATGACAACTCTGCTCCATAGCTGGTTTCTGTTTCTTGATGAAATTGGTTTTAATATATATATTTTGATTTTTCATTGATGAAATTGGGTTTAGGATTTGATTTATGGGTTTAGGATTATGGTTTCTATTCTGTTAATTCTATTGCTGTAAAATTTAATTAGGTTTTGGATTTGTAAAATTGGGACATATATTATGTTTATTTTGATTTTTCATTGATGAAATTGGGTTTAGGGTTTGATTTGAGTTTAGAATGATGGTTTTGATTCTGTTAGTTGATAAATTTGAGTTTAAAGTTAGATTCTATTGCTGTAAAATTTGATTTAGGGTTTGGATTTGTGAAATTGGGACATCTACTGTGTTTATTTTGAACTTTTTTAAATTTTTATTGATTCTGTTTTTTCTTCCTTCACACCCGTGGATATCCGCGGATATCCGAATATCCGGCGGGTACCAGGTCCCCGTTACCCATCGTGGAGACGGGGCGGGGATGGGGAGTGTTTTTGGAGGCGGGGGCGGGGGTGGGGGGCATGTCCCCGCCCATGGGTACCCGTTGCCATCCCTACCCACTTTTTGTCTATTTTATCTACTCTATCAACTTCCATTTCTTTTAATATAATAAATGTCTATTCCTAATATTCTCTCACTTACTAAATGATTCAATTACCACATTTCTTTTCGTCATGGAAGCTAAATACACGTACAACTTTATTTTTTTTTCAAATTTAAATCAATCCAATTCAATCTATATTTTTTATGTACTCTTTTTGAGTATTAATTTAAATAGGTTGATTTTTAAAAAAATAATGTACTAATTTCAAAGGTACAATTTCAAATCACTAATTTTAAATACGTGGCGTAGGTTTTAAGATATAACATTTAAAAATTGGATTAATTTAAAAATAAAAATTAAGTTGATATTATTTTAATTGTAATTTTTTTATAATAATACACATATTTTATTTATCAGAAAATCTTCGCATCAAACGATTAAGGCTTACAAGCCTTACAAGTCCTGAAGACAACTAACCCCCAAAACGCGCTCCTAATGTTATGTACCTTTCACGCGCTATATAACAGAGCGCGCGAATATATAACTTCCAATTTTTAAAAGATTTCGTTTCCTTCTTTGTTCTCCTTCTTGCCAAATTTCTTCGTTCTCCTTCTTGCGTTCTTTCCTTGCTTTTTTTATCATTCTTTTTCCTGCGTTTATCACTCGTTCGTTCTTCGTCATTGACGTGAGTTTCTTTTTCTGTAACTCTAGCTTCATTTTTTTTCGATTTTCTGGTTTCTGAAATCAAAGTTTGAACTCGTTTTGAAGATAATGGATGATTCAACCTCAGATTGTCAGCTGAATCAGGGCGAAGTGGATTTTGAATTTGAATCTAACAAAGTTTATGAGGTTTGATTTAGATTCAGCTTATTACAATTACTCTGAATTTGATGTAGTTATTCGTCTATGATTGTCTAGCTGAATAATTTGTGAACATTGACTGTGAAATTACTGCGTGAACATAATCTGTGGATTGAATCTAATGTATTAGTTTTGATTAATTATCTGCAATTTATAGCAGACGCTCGGGTGTAGATCAGAATT
Organism: Arachis hypogaea; assembly: GCF_003086295.3. Taxonomy (NCBI): domain Eukaryota; kingdom Viridiplantae; phylum Streptophyta; class Magnoliopsida; order Fabales; family Fabaceae; genus Arachis; species Arachis hypogaea. Next base: position 122,092,494 of record NC_092051.1, on the reverse strand, counting down.
TTTTGGGTGTATTTTAGGGAAAGTTTGGGTGTATTTACAGTTTATGGCTTTTCTTGTTATTTAAGTTGAGTTGTTATCGTTCGGGTGTAGATAAGAAATTATTGGGTGTATTTTTAGTTTTTGACATGGTGTATTCTGTAGCCTCTCTGTGTTGTTGATGACCAGTTTGTTCCCAAGGTTGGAATGACTTTTACCACCCTTGAAGATGCTGGAAACTTTTACAGGGACTACGCCAAGGCTGCAGGTTTTTCTACAAGAGTTCGGAGCACAAATAAGAAGAGAAACAAGATTAAGAATCAATTGATTACATGTAGCAGAGAGGAAAAATAGAAATCTAAAATATCTCCGACCGAGAAGACAAATCCCACAGCTGGTTTAAACTGTCCTGCAAGAATTTATATACACACATTGAAGGATGTTGGTGCTTGGATCATTTCAAAGGTTGTGCTGCATCATTCACACCCTTGCTGTCCAAGTAAAGCAGAGATGCTCAAATAGCACAGGAAACTAAGCATGTCCGTTCGTCGTACAATAGTGAATAATGAGGAGGCTGGTATTAGACCAAGCAAAACTTACCAATCATTTGTTGCGGTAGCTGGGGGTCACCGCGAGTTAAATTTTATTGAAAAGGATGTGAGGAATTACATTACGAGAGAAGTGCGGAATGTTTCTGAACAAGAAGATGCAAAGGAATTCGGAAAATATTTGTTAAGAATGAAAGAGAAGAATCATAATTTCTTTTTTGAGCTTGAACTCGAGGATGATTAATCGATTAAGCTGGCTTTTTGAGCCGATGCAAGAAGTAGAGCTGCCTTTGAGTATTTTGGAGATGTTATTTCATTTGACACCACGTACAATACAAACAGGTAATAAGCTGTTCATGTTTATGATGCTAAATTAATGTTGTTTTATGAATCTGCCGCAGAGGTGTATCTTGGATATTTTTGGGTGTATAAAATCATTTTTGGGTGTCCGTAATGATTTTTTCATTCTGCACTATGGTAATTTATTTCAGGTATAATTTGGTTTGTGGTTCTTTTGTCAGGGTGAATCACCACGGTCAGTCAACACTTCTTGGATGCTCTTTGATGAAAAACGAAGAAATTGAATCATTCAAATGGTTATTTCAATGTTGGCTTCGTTGCATGGGAGAAAATGCTCCGAAAGGGATTCTCACTGATCAATGCGCATCAATGAAAAAGGCTATAGAGGCTTGTATGCCAAGAACAATTCACCGTTGGTGTATTTGGCACATCATGAAGAAGATTCCAAGCAAATTAAACGGGTACAAGGGACATGCAGAAATTGAACAAGAAATGAGCCAAGTTGTTTGGAACTCTCATACCAAAGACTTATTTGATAGGAATTAGAATGATTTCCTGCTGAAGTATGCTCTTGTGGACAACAAGTGGCTTTCAGCTAATGTTGTTTAAAATCTGCAGCAGAGGTATAAATTGCATATTTTTGGGTGTATTATAGCTTTTTTTGGGTGTATTATGCAGATCTTTATGAGGACTGTGATATATGGGTTCCAATTTATCTGGATCACTACTTCTGGGCAAGGATGAGAAGCACACAAAGGAGCGAGAGCATGCATTTGTTTTTTAACAAGTTCATTACACGGAACAGCTCACTTATTCAATTTGTCAAACAATACGATAATTGTCTCGGAAGCAGGGAGCAAGCAGAGAGAGAATTGGATACTGCAGATTTTCATACGGTCATACCGTGTGCAACAAAATCCTCCATTGAAGCTCAGTTTCAACATGTGTACACTCACCAAAAGTTTAGGGAAGTCCAAGCATAATTCAAAGGAAAGGCAAATTGCATCACAAGATTAACGAACCCCGCTCTAGGATATTCAGTATACAAAGTTGGAGAACAAGTTTGCAGCTCAATATTCGACAAGTTTGTGGTTACTTACGACTCAGTAGCAGCCGAGGTGAAATGCCAATGCTTATTATTCGAGTCAAGAGGCATATTGTGCCGTCACGCACTAAGCGTATTAAGCTTTGAAGGAGTAACCCAAGTGTCACTGAGTTATATACTGGAACGATGGAGCAAGAAGGTAAAGAGGCGACACACACACGTCAAGAGCAGCCACGACGAGCCACTGTTGGAGCCAAGAAGCAAGAGGTTTGATAAATTGGTGTTTCGTTTGTAAAATATTTGCGAATTTGCATCAGAATCGGAGGAGTTGACTGTCATTCTGCATCATGCGTACGATAAGATCATGGTTGAGATGGAAGAATTGAAAGCCAAAAGGAAGGAGACATGTTCGTTATCTCACGAAGATGCCAACTTGGAATCCGTTAACGAGCTTCAAAGCCCTCCAAGGGTTCGAACAAGAGGACGTCCAAAAAATAGGCTAGGTTCAAAGTTGGACAAACAGATTGCAAATGCCTCAAAGAAAAAGAAAACAAAAGATCTAAACGAGGTAAAAGTGATGTTCTTTAAACTTGTGGTGATTGATTTTAATTTTCTTGTTAATATTTTTGCTAATATGTGAGTTTATTATATCCAGTTAAACCTCTTTGATGCTGCATCAGTGGTGCATCCAAATTCCAGCCAATATCAAGGACGTGTTATGAATTATCAGTTCAGGGAACCAGCAATAGGGGATAGTTTTTTGGGTGTATAATTACAGAATATATATATATATATATATATATATATATATATATATATATATATATGACTTTTTGTTTTTTGGGTGTATTTCTGACTTTTCTTGTGTTTGACATTTTACTTTCAGAATCTGCTATTTATGTTATAAATTATTGTTTTTTATTAGGGTTTAGGGTTTAGGGTTTTAGGATTTAAGGGTTTATGGTTTATGGTTTAGGGTTTAGGGGTTTAGGGTTTATGGATTTAAGGTTTAGGATTTTAGGGGTTTAGGGATAAAGCATCAGGGCATAGAATTTGGTGTATATTTTACTTTCCTTGGGTGTAAAATGAGATCTTATGGGTGTAAAAATCAATGATTTGGGTGTATAGTAGGTTGGGTGGTTTACAGTTTAGGGTTTAGGGTTTTAGGGTTTTAGGGTTTAGGGTTTAGGGTTTAGAATTTTAGGGTTTTAGGGTTTAGAGTTTAGGGTTTAGGTTTTAGGGTTTTAGGGATAAATTATCAAGGGATAGATGTTTAGGTGTATATTCAACTTTCTTTGGGTGTAAAATGTCAGGTTATTGGTGTATATTTGGTTTGATGTTGTCTTTCATGTTATAGTACCTGTAATTCAGACATTTTGAATACAGCAGAGAGAGTTTAATAATGGAAAAAAATGTTACTTATAATTGGCAAATTTTTACAGCATGTGTTCAATTTCTTACAAGACTATATAACAGTAACAGTTACATTAATTAGTGTCAATATCATTAGAATCTATCTGATAATATGGAGTCAATAGCAATGAGGATGGCCTGGACAGTCTTATTGCATCACTTCCCCTAATGGCTTCAGCTTTGTCTTGATTCATTTCATGGAATAGAATCCGAGAAGCATATTCTACTCTATAGTGGTCCACCTTGCCTGAAGTTTAAAAGAATTTCCTTTTTAATCAACTATGTTAATTTAGTAAGGTAATATAGAGTTATATAGTTTTTAAACACAATTACCTGGGTCTAGTTGTCCCACTCATACTTCTCCCTTTTAACATTTTCGGGCTGAATTATCTCAAGCCACTTCATTACATAAATAGCACAGTCATAGCTGAAAAACAAGAAATAAATTAGCAAATTACATCTAGGAAAGTTTAATTTTCAAATTAAAAGATTTATACCTTGTCTTTTGGCCTGAGATGTTAATGTAGGGTGTATGAATTTCGCGATCGTTTTTTTTTCAGAGGTGCCCCCAGCATATACTCTCATTTTTGAAATTACATGTTCGTTAAAACACAAAACAAATCAGTAATATATGAATAATTTTAATAAAGGAATATAAACAAAGGAGCACAAACCTACACCTTATATTGAACAGAAATACACCCAAATATTAAAATACAGAACACAGAACCTACTTACAACAAATATATTTATGGTCTTTCTTTCATCAGCTGGACAAGTCTTGTGATATGGGTCGAGTACAAAAGTTTTTTTCTTCCTTGTATCAGCCACCCATAACCACCAATGTTGTGAATGGCAAACAGGTGCAAAAATCTGAAGTATGTCCACATTGAACAGTGTTTTAATTTATTTGGCACATAACTAAAGAATGGTAATAAGAAGTTTTAGAAACGAAAACTTACATAACGATGCGATGCTAGTTTTTTAAGGTCCAAGAAAGGTATAACCATTGGGTAGTCTTCCACCCTGAATGACTTATTGTTTTTAGGCTTTAAGAATACCCTTTCTGGATGATTTGCAATGGCCATGTTCTGCAACAATTGTGAAACACCAAATGAATACAGAAAATACACCCAAACGAATACAAAAAATACACCCAAATGAATACAGAAAATACACCCAAACGAATACAGAAAATACACCCAAGATTTGTTAAAGTACTACTTACCACAATATCAGGGGAGAGACAGTATATTTCTTCCTGAAACCTTTTAATTTTTTGCTGGTTAAGGATGAAGCACATGGCAGAGACAATCTAGAAATAAAAGCCCAAATCAATTTTACATAAATCGATATTGCAGTTACTTTTCATGATAAAATCATTAATATTATTCTAATATTACCTCAGCTTCTATATGTGTATCAACTTGGAGAGATGCAAAGTGGATTTTTGACAAAATGTATTTATCTTGGGCATTGAGTGTGCACACGGTGTCATACTCATTAGTATTTCCATCTGCATATGTTTTCACACGTGTGGCCCAGATGTAGCATTTCTCTTTTATTTCAGCACTCATTTCATTTGTCCTCGCAGGAGTTACAAACTTTTTAAAACTTTCTTCACCACTTTGCTTATGAATAGGTGGAGTTTTACCTTCTGTTTTCACCCCACTGCCTGCAATTTTTTCCACCAGCTCCCCTAACTGTTCTATTAATTTTGGCATTTTAGGAGTTTTTGCCCTCTGCCCCTCTTGTGTTGCTGCACCCTCTTGAGTTGTTGCTTCTTCTTGGCTTGAATCAGTCAAGCCGAGGCTGAATGATGGCATTGGACCTTCTTTAGGAATGTACGATGCTGTCGGTGCCATCATCATCAGGGCAGCAGCATCTTCTGGGGCTGGATTACTGCGTGATGAGATATAACATACTATAAAAATAAGAATAGATCAATGATATTGGAAACAAAATTTTACTCTGCTCAACTTACACTTTAGATGGAGCTGGTGGAAGCGTGGGTGTGCTTTCTTCAGTTTCTGGTGGTGATTTTGGAGTGCTGCAGTGTTACAGAACAATTGTGAGGATATACACCCCAACAAAGACAATATACACCCAAACAATAAACAAATACACCCCAAGATTATTCCTTACCTTTTTGCAGTTTCTTCATTAATTTTTTCACTTGGAGACTTTGCAGGGGTTGGTTCAATTTCTGGCATAGGGGTTGGTTCAATTTCTGGCTCAGTGGTTGTTTGGGATAGTGGTAGACAAACTTGAATCAGAACTCTAAACAAGAAGAAAAATAAAAGGTTAACAAAGCCCGCAAAAGTAAAATGGTTATAAGGTTAAAATTTTCTTGAAAAACTCACATTGAAAGCGCTTCGATTTCTGACTGTGTCTCTACCCGCACAACCATCATGTTCTCTTCAGCTGGCTCATTGGCCGACTCTTCAACTAGACTCAACCTGAAATACACCCAAAGAAAGTCAAAAATACACCCGAAGTAATCAAAAGAAACACAGGCTTTGTTTTTTTGAGTACTTACGTAGCTGCAGTTTTTGCTTTTTTTTCCTGCCTTTTTTTTTCTGAATAAAACATTAAAGGGCTTTTTTTTCTAAAAAAAATATATACAGAATTAGAAGCAGAAGGTAATAAAAGATAAAAGCAACCGGTATTAGAAAGAGAAATTACATGCTCTCTGCCGGTTTGTTTATGCTACTTTGATCTGTGTGTCCTTGAGACAAAGGATCATCACTGCTTAAGTTTATGTCTGGTATTCTAAAGATGGAATAGATATCATTCAGTAAAAATACCATACGGTTAAATCAGGATAACAAGATTTTATCAAATAAAGCTTCTTACGTCTCAGATGAGTCATAGTGACCTTTTGTCGATCGCATGTCAACTCCCTTTTCCCTAGAAAACTAGAAACAATTATTATCAACGAAAACACTTTAAAATCGGTAATATACACCCGAAACATTACAAACCCCTGTGCAGCAGATTTTTCATTGTTTTTCTTCTTTTTAGATTCCCTCAACAATTCTTCTAATTCTTCAGTTCCAATTTCAGATCTGACAGCATATGCATAAAACAACATGTTAACAAATATAAGTTTGAACATAAATGGTACTATTGCTTTACAAAGTATCCCACCCATGATAGGATTGAGTTTGTTCAGGAGATGAATCCTCAACAATGACCTTGCTCTTTTTCTTTGTTTTTTGTTTTTCTACTGGTGATGATTCTTTGCTTCTGAAAGTTAATAAGAAACTCACTGTTAATACAAGAAATTTTGAGAATAAACGGAAAAAAAAGTGATGAGAATTTTAGAACATTACTCATCATTCGATTCAGTTTCTAAATCGGAATCTTCCTCATTCTTCTTCCTTTTTTTGGATTCAATTCTGGTAGGCAAATAATCATTATTAACAAAAGGACTAAAAGTGACAAAATACACCCTAAAAGTGACAAAATATACCCAAATAGAGACACAAAATACACCCAAATAAAGACACAAAATACACCCAAGTATGTTACTTACTTTTAGGCTGCTCGGGTAGGTTGTTTCCTTTTTGGTCCCTCTGATTCTTCTTTAGTCTCAGAATCAGAGGAAGAATAGACTTCAGCTTTAGATGTTTCCGTCTCTAATGATGATGAAATTGCTTTCTTTTTTTTTTGTTTTTTTTTCTTTCTTATCTTTTTTCTTCATTTGTTTTAATTTCTCCTTTGTTTCGGCCATCTTTACAATTCCCTAAAATATTAGAAATGTTAGTTAACAGCATTCAGGTAAATAAAATACACCCAATATTCTTTTCACTTACCATATGTTCATCCATTTCTGCTCTCATTCTTTCAACCAACTGCTCTCTAGTCCAATTGGTAATCCAGGGTTCTGGAGGTCTTTCTTCTTCTTTCTTGTCTTTATTTTTTGATAGATGGAAGTAAACTATCATCAGGGCAAATAGGCAGCCATCAATTGCCTTTTTCTTTTTCATATTGTAATCTGTTATGCCCTTGATGATGAAATTCAGAACATGTGCTCCCCAGTTCCCCTCTTTTATCGTGTCCATCTTGAAAATTTGTGCCAGGTGCACAGGGGAGATTTTGTTTATTGTGGTTGCTAACAGAAACGCCATCTGTATACAGAGGATGAAAATCCTCTTGAACATGAGGCGATCCTGTTCATTATCAACACCAATAGTCATCATCTCATCTGTCAGATTTTTTAGGGTCTTCCCCTGGAATCTTCTAAAAATTTGTTTGTTGTCTTCAGAAAGATCCTTATAATTGACTTTCTGAAAAAGTAAATCTCTTACAAAAAGAAAAACAACATTGTATGAAAATCACTTGAAATACACCCAAACATCACTTGAAATACACCCCAATATGGCTCATATACACCTATGTTTGTAACGAGTTACCTGACGCGTTGAGGTCAAGTGCAGCCCCTATTGTTCTTGGTCTTACTCTAAATGAACCGTAGCCGGTTTCGAGTGTATTTTTCCCTAATTTAAAGGAGTTATCCAACTCCTTTAATATTTTGTGATGCACCCTTAGCGGCGGGATGTGCATCAGGCCACCAAACCCCAAATCCCTAACAATTGCTTTCTTCTCCTCGCTCATATTTCCGAATTTCTCACTCAACAAATGGGTTGCACACTTCAGGTCTTTGGTTTGTTGTAAACAAAGCAAAATTAGAGTCAGATATATTTCTATTATGAAAAACTGATTTGATCTAAGACATATATTTGTTCTTACATTTTTTGCAGCTTATTTTTTGCTTGCCATTTTTACTGCAATGAAAAAGAGATGCTATTAATATATAAAAAATACACCCATATATCAATCACATACACCCATAGATCAGGCACATACACCCAAACCGATTTTATAAGTATTTAATGAGATCAGTTCAAAATGATGTTCAATTCAATCAAACATGGATAAATATACAAGGTCAAGCAATATTACAATGTCAAGCAATATACACCCAAGGACAAGCAATATTAGAATAGTTGCAACAGTTGATTATATTACATTATATGAGTTCAGGAATATACACCCAACAATCAAGCATATACACCCAACATATTGCGCCATATACAGCCAACAAATTACGCAATATACACACAAAAATCAGTTAGGAGAAGAACTAGAACAAGAAGAACAGTAAAAGCTAGAACAACTTAGACGAACAGTAAAACCTAGAAGAAGTTAGAAGAATAGTAAAACCTAGAATAAGATGAACGGTAAAAACTTAGATCAGGCACATACACCCAAACCGATTTCATAAGTATTTAATTAGATCAGTTCAAAATGATGTTCAATTCACTCAAACATGGATAAATATACAAGGTCAAGCAATATTACAACGTCAAGCAATATACACCCAAGGACAAGCAATATTAGAACACTGGCAACAGTTGATTATATTACATTATATGGGTTCAAAAATATACACCCAACAAGTTACGCCATATACACCCAACAATCAACCATATACACCCAAAAAATTACGCCATATACACCCAACAATCAACCATATATACCCATATAAATTACATCATATACACCCAACAAATTAAGCAATATACAACGAAAAATTAGTTAGAAGAAGAACTAGAACAAGAAGAACAGTAAAACCTAGAACCACTTAGAAGAACAGCAAAACCTAGAGGAACTTAGAAGAAGAGTAAAATCTAGAATAAGAAGAATAGTAAAAATAGTAATATGAGATTTAGAACAAGAAGAACAGTAAAACCTATAAGAACATAGAAGAACAGTAAAACCTAGTTCTTCAATTTCGAAATCAGAAACAGAAATGTGAAAAATCTACAAGATCAGTAAAACAGTAACGTACCTTGAATAATATTTCTTCGTTTTTTCTGGAGATTGTTGATGGAGAGTTCTATCTTTTGTTGTTGGTTTCTTCTAATCTTCGCGACGAGTTCGATCGTCTCTTCAGTTTGGAATGTTCCTCGAAACTTGACGGTTTGTGTTTTCTTTGAAGTAGAAGAGGAAGAGTGCGCCATAATGAGCGTGTTTTGCAAAGCGTAACTGTTGTGTGAGGCGCGTGGGATTGACGCTCCATTCTAAGGAGTGAGTGCGCGTGGATTATTTCTGGGCTGGGCTAACTTGTAAGGCTTGTAAGCCTTAATTGCTTGTATGTGTAGCAGGGCCCTTTATTTATAGGGTAAACGAAATAATTATGAATATATCTCGTTTATACAATAAACGAGATATGTATATTTTTTTAAATTCTATATATCTCGTTTACAGTATAAATGAAATACATTCATAATTATTTCATTTACACTGTAAACGAGATAAATTAAAGTGATGTAAATTGGTAAATACGCTACAAATTACATGTTAAAAAGTAAGAGAGAACCATAGAAAAAGTATTTGTGTTTATTCAAGTTCTATAAAATGATACAATATAGAAATATATTTATAGGTGTTAAGAGAATCAAAATAATAAAAATATAGTATCTTATAATAAATATTCAGATATGCTAAATAATGTTAATTGATCTAATTGATCTTAATTATACTCTAACATTACATATTTCGATAAATAAAATAATTAAATTATTTATTTATTAAAAATAATCCAACATTTGACTGCATAGACTCTTTCAAACTCGCATCACCATATAAAAACTGACAGCCTGTTTGGATAAATTTAAATGATGGAATTAGAATTCAATTCCATCCAGAAATGAATTCCTAAAGAAATGGAATTCAATTCCATAGTTTGGAACAACTAACTCATTTAATGAGATAGAATTGAATTTTATTGTTTGGAATGACTTGTTGATGAATTACATTATTTCTCTAAGACATTTTTACCCCTCAATAAATATTAAGTATAATTTTATTTATCAATTAAATTAGATAATATAATTATATAAATCACTTATAAGTAAAATTGGTCTAACACAACCTCACCAATTAGATCCATCTCACTCATGAAATCATGATAGGTGGAATTTTTTTAAAAATGAGAAATTTAAATTATTTTTAAAACTTGAAATAAAAAAGAATGAGAAAAAGCATTATCTCCAAAATTCCTTCTACCAAAATCCCCATGAAAAGCGCTTCGGTTCCTGTGTTGGGATACTTCAGCTTCTTGGCTTCCAATTCTGCCATAGCAAAAGACTTTATAGACCTCACCAACCACCTAAATCAATCCAAACCAAACAAAACAGGCCCTCAGAAAAATAATCTGAAAGTATATACAATAATGTGTATAAGCTTCTAAGTAGTGACACACTAACAAATTACTTCAGCTGAAGAAACTAGCTAAATTATGCAGCTGGCAACAACAAATTGATGATGATAACAGAAATAACAGAAAACCAAACAATTAAGCTAAATTGCAAGAAAACTCAAATCTATTGAATTAAAACTAGTGATAAAAGACAGTAACAATGAACTCACTGTGGGGTTTTGTCAATTGTATCTGCCTTGGGTTTCCTGCACACAAAAAAAGGGAAAAAAAGTGATCAACTTTAAGCGAATTTGAGGAAAATTAAAGAAACCCAAATTAAGTTTGAGAAGAATTACGTGGTGGGAAGACTAAAGGACACCGTTGTAGTGGTGGGACGGATGCGGCAACTCACTGAGGGAAATGGAGGGATTGGAGAGAGGCGATGAATGGTGATTCTGGTTCCGAAGAGAGAGGTGAAGAGAGAGATATCGAAGGGATTATGGAATATTATAATTTGGACAGGGGTATTTTTGATATTGCACCGTTTAAGTGAGATTTAGGTGAGAATTGATTTTGAAATCAGACCAAAGTAGGTCGAATTTGTAAATGGGGGTAAAATGAGAATTGAAATTCTCACGGAAATTCAATTTCATGTTTTTTTTTTCTATTCCAAAACAAGGAATAGAATTCAATTCATCTATGATTTCAAATCAGACGCATTCTAAACAGGCTGTGAATGTGAGTCTAACTCATTCAACAATTACTTCTAGATATTAAGGATTTTCCAAAGTTTTAAATATTTTAGATGCTTTATTTTTCTGAAATATAAAATTTGTAATAATTATAATCTCATAAAAGAATTTAAATATTTTTTATTTCTATAAAATATCCATTTTTTAAATTTTAATCCCGGTAATTTTTTCATATTTTAGTCCAATAAAATTTTAAAACTCTCTATTATTTAGTTCTTAACATACTATTTTATATAACTTCGATTGATATTTTTTATTTTGTTAAAAGCAGGTATTTATAATATCAATTATAATTAGTATTTTCTTTTAGAAAATTACTATTAGTGTTATTTTAATTGTTTTTAAAATATTTAACATAATTATTAGTCCTTATACATATGGTTCATTTTCATTTTTCTAAAACTTTGACATTAATTTAAGACTCTCGCTCTTTTTCTATTTTTTTTTTAAATTATTCATATCATTCTTATTTTTTTTTATATGTTTAGAGGAGTTATTTTTATACAATGCTTTTTCGTTTAATATTTAGCCAAATAATTTTATTTATACTATAAATTTAAATGGTAAGTAAAAGCATAAACTTTTAATGATTAATGCGACAACATATGATTGAATGATAGAAAAAAAATATTTAAACATTTGTATATAACAAGGCTACATTTAAAAGAGAGACTTAGACAAAAAGATAAAGATTAAAAAATAAAAATTAAATTAAAATTTTATATTATATTTGATGTAAGATTTAATAATAGACTGAATAATTATGTATTAATATTATGTTTGATTTAAGATAAATATGGAGATTGATGAGATAAATTTAAAATTTAAAAAGTTAAATAAGAATAATTTAAAAAAAATGTTACTAAAATTTTAATTTTCATTCCTAAAATTTTTATTGTGTTCACACTTTTTAAAAATATTAAAATGACTGAAATTTTATATTCCAAAACTGAAATTTTAGTTTTAACCTCCAATCACCAAACACAATACCCAGACTTAGTCCTTCTGTCTCAATTTTAGTCCAAAAAATTAAACACAACCTAAAAAATGTGTTTACTCATTTCTCTCTCTTTTTTTAAAAAATTCCAAAATAGATTCCACTTTGGAAGACCAAAATTTATCTTTATTTTTTTTATGTTTAGGATTCGTTATAATTAGAAATATGTACTTATTTTCTATTTTAGTTTAACATAAAAAATATCTTACTTCTATTTTTAAATTTGGATCTAATGTATCATTAGTATTTGAAAATACCATTTGACATCTTTTATAAATGAAATTTTATCTCCTATAAAAAAAAGAGTAAAAATAAAACTATATTATTAGTATTTCTAAACTTGCTTTAAAATGCATTTTTAAGAGTAAATGTCTTTTTAATTTCGGATGATTTGTTTAAAGGAGAAAGCGTCGTTTTATAATTCAAAAATCTCCATCCAAATAAATAATTTAAGCTGTCTTTGTTATTGGTTTGAGTAGCTCCAGAGACATTAATAGATCACTATTTATAGGAGCCATTAGAGCACCTCCAATGGTGAGTTCCTCTTTGACTTTTTTCTGACATATAGGAACTCTAACCATTGGAGGAGAGAAGGAGTGAATTTCCGCACAAAGATCAAGGTAAGGGAGTCCCTCTAAGCAGGGACTCAAATTAACCAATAACAACTTGCCATTTGGCAAGAATAATAATATAAAATCTGAAATAATTAAATAATAATTAAATTAGTAATAATTATAATAAAAATTATATTTTTATTTAATTAATAATTTATATTAATTATTTAAATAATAATTAATTAAATAATTAATTAGATTAAATAATTAAGTTTTATTTAATTAATTATTTATATTATAATTAATTAAATTTACTCACATTAAAAAATAAATTTAATTTTTATACCTTATAAAATAATTTTTAGTTGAGTTGGTTATTTTTATTTTTAAAATTTAAAATGCTAATGATATTATTAAAATTAGCAGTTGTAAACACAAAACTATAAATTAGTATAATCTCGAATTATATATTGTGTATTATTATTATATATGAATTTATTTAATATTAATATCTTTTAATAATGAATTATTTTTAAATTTATAAATTTAAATAATATTATTGAAAAAAATTAATTATATTAATTTTAAATATTTTAATTAATTAATTAAGTGGGACCACAATCGGGACTAAAGTTAGTTCCTCCTAATGGAGAATAGTGAGATGCTTTGAGTTCCTATTTATTGTTTATGACGCAAAAGCTGATGTGGAGTTACTTTTTATGACAGGTGGGCCATAATCAGGAATTGGGATGAGTTCCCTACTGGAGATGGTTTTAGACTAGTTACTTGGATAGTTGAGGACTGATTAAAAATTTTCAAATTATAAATGAACATTTTGTTATTTGGATAAATGGTGAAAGATCGAAAATAACATTTATTCTATATTTAATTCATTACAAAAGAGTTCACATTTGTACACTTTTTAAAGAATTCCAAGTGTCTCTGTTAAGGTTTTGCTTAGCGTCCAATTAGGATTCCATTTTTTAAAATTTTCAAAACTCATATCTCAATTGTGAGAATAATCTCAAAAAATTGTTATCAGTTGTCTCTGTTTTGATGCATTAAGATACAATATAGAGGATAGAGGAGAGGAATACGATAACAGTGATTAAGGAAGAAAAATAATGAAAGAGGAGTGATCTTTTTTTTTTTTATGAAGAAGACATCTTTGAGAGACGGCAAGCCTATACCAAAAGTCTTCGTGAACGGCTATTTGCAGATAAGCCATTCTCAACAGAAACGATGAAATGGTGCATTAAGAGCAATATGAAATAAATTAGAGAGGTTTAGAATGACAAAAGTAGGTCATAACCAATTTTAATTCTTTTTTGATAAAGAAGATGAATTACAGAAAATTGAACATGATTCACCTTAGCTCTTTAACATGTTGTATATATAGATAAATATTCTACTGTACATATTTTTATAAATATCATATTTATTTAATTTAAATATAAAAAAATATTTCTTTCTGTTGTGTTATGTCTGTGTAATATAGACACATGTCCTTTTATTTTATCATTAAAATTTTACTAACTTTGAAAAACAAAAAATTCATTAAAAAATAGAGTTTAATTTTTATACATTAATAATATAAATTATTTTACATAGTCACTCAATATATTTATTGATTTGGATTATTATTTATACAATAATGATAAAGAAGATATTTTTATTCATGTGATAATAGATTATTGAATATAAATATAAAATTAGTTTAGTATACTAAAATTAAATTTTTATAAAAAATAAAAATTTTGGTTTCCCGTGAATATAGAAATACCTTTTAATATTCTTTTGTTGATCAACTTTCCTATATTATATATTTCTTTGTATGCTATAATTTGCAATTTTGCATTCAAACATCAAAGCCGAAGAAAAAACACACACCCCGTTCTACTACTACGAGAGTTTCTGAATAAGACAAATATTTTGGGAGTAATATTTGATTTGAATGTTTCTATTTCTTTAAATTATTATTCAGTTTTTTTTTTCCCGACTAAATTACTATTCAATTTGGCGGAGACGTTTGTGAATTGTGATCGATATTAAAAGGAAAAATAAGAGTTAGTATTTATTGTGGAATTAAACGAGTGGCTTGACTGAAAGCATGAAAAGTACAAAATCAACCTCGGTATTTTTCGCTTGTCAAGTTGTCACTGTTACAGTTTGGTCCTTTTGTACACTTGGCCTGATGAAAAATCCTGCATCCATAATAATAATAATAATGTCAAGTTAAATTCTCCCTTCTTCCGCAATTAGCAAGACAAGTGTCAACCACACTCAACAACACAACACTTCGTTTTTTCTCCATTGTGATGCATTGATGTGGTCCATCACCAAATGCCTAACCCATGACCCACCAAACAGGGGGGTTTTAACCTCACGCTCCCACATAAACAATTAAACGACACTCCTCCAAAAATCAAGAACCCTGATCACCAAAAAAAAAAAATTTCAATGAATGTGGTATGCATTTTTTTAAAAATAAAAATATTTTTAAATATATTCTTTAATGAATAAGTAGATGTCATAGATTTTCAAAAATTAAATTACTATCACAAGTATTACAAAAACTAAATTGATGTCATGTATGCCTTAAGACTAATTTAAATTGCTACTTTTATGAAGTCTTTTTGGCAAAACTAATTTTTTGAATTAAAATATGAAATTTTTTAAACAAAATTGGAAAAGAAAAAAGATTTTTTTTTTCCATAGAAAATTATTTTATTTGTTACGTGCTTGTGAGTGTTTGTGGAGAGGGGGTTGGTAATGAAAGTTGGTGAGGAACTGAAGGTGGGGCCACCGTCGGACCTGAGTGCACGTTGTTTATTAATTATTAGTATTAGTATGGAATTACATTTTTTAATGTTTGAAATATTGATATTAATCATTATAATTAAATTAAATACACGCAATTATGGGTGAATACCCACATTGCCCTTCAGTTAGTGCCAAACTGGTGCCTTCGGTAGGTGCATACAGCATACTGCGCATAAGGTGCCTTTTGTCGTTCACTTGCAGCTGCAGGGGTAGGTGAAATTATACTATAAGATTTAATCCTTCTATGTTCGTGTTAATTTAATTTTGAAGAGGAAAATCACAAATAAATCGACAGAATTTATACAGATTAATTCTTAAAAAATATTAATGAAGTCCTCTATAATAATAATAATGATAAAAGATCTTAATTTAAATATAATTTATTTACGTATGATATTATTAAGGATTTTATATATTCACATTTTTTTTAAATGAATATGTTCGAAATATAAATCTTTAATAATTTATTTGTTATTTTATTTAATTTTAAATAATTACATAAATTAATTTCTAAAATTTTTAAAATCAAACATTTTAATCTTCTAAATTTTAAAATATACAAAATAATTCCTAATATTTATCTCTGTTGATACAACTCCTTTTAATAAAAAAGTTAAGTATAAAATAGTTCCAAAAATTTTTAAAAAAATTTGAAATAATTTTTGAAAAATTTTTAAAATAACAATATTAATTAAACGGATAAAATTGAAGAAGACTATACTGTCTAACAATAATAAACATTAAAGACTATTTTATGTATTTTAAAATTTTGAAAAATTAAAATATCCGATATTAAAATTTTAGGAATTGATTTAGATGATTATTCTTTTATTTTAATTTCACTAAATTTTTCATTTTTCGTCTTTTCTTTTTAATATTCAAAAATATTATATACACACTATATATACAAATAAATTATCAAATCAGTTATTATATATTTATGTATAAATATATGTTGTTTAACTTATTTATAATATATATTTATTCTATTATGTATTTTATACGAATGATTAATTTAGTAATTGATTTTTTATATTTATTTAATTTTAGAACTGATAAAAAAAAAGACAAAAAAGCAACGAAAGACCTTATAATAAAATTGTAAAAAATAATTGGCAACAAAAAATCCAACCGTCTTCTTCGGAGAAAAAAGAAAAAGAAAGAGTCAAATAACTCCTTTTTATTTTTAAAAAAAATTACTAACACATTAACACTCTCATTTGCTACATCAATGTTTTCTTTTAAAGGAAATGTCGTTATTGTTATAAAGAATAAAAATTTATTTAAAACCTTACAGTGTCATAAAAGAAGATATGAAGTACAACATCAATAATTCAGGAGTAATTTTAAATTTTTAATGTTACCAAACACTTCTCAACGTTACATTGTCCTTATCACCCGTGTATAACAAAAAAACAGCCAGACTCTTATTAGTTAGCTAGCCACTTCAACTTCATATATAATGTATTTATTAAGTGCCTAAATATATTTCGCATCTGCCTTTACTTGTCTAAATGAGTTAGTATTTGTTTTCTTAAAGTGGGCTACTCACATATTATTAGCACATGTTTGATAGAATCATATAAAAATATTAATGTAGCAACGGTGCCTTTAGTTGACTAATTATTAACAGTGATGAGAGTAACAAATAGAATCCATAGTGAAAAAACTGACCGGTAGGGTTTAAAGGATGCTCTGCTAAGATTTCTTTTGTAGGGTTAATTCTTTTAATTTTAAATCGAATTCTCATTCAAACTAAATTGTGTTCTGAAGGATTGGACGACACAGATATTATTGTGTTTGAGGAAAAAAAGGTAGAAAAAAATCTTTAAATTTACGCCAAAAATCTTATAAGTCGGATCTTGGCAGATTAATCCTTTAGTGTTGATACAGTAAAAGGAGTAATAAGGACGATTTGATCACATCCAGAAGGGTTTAAAGTTATGGATTTAGGTGATAACATATTTCAATTCTTCTTTAAAAAGGAAGTGGATCCGATTCGCGTTAAACGCGGTGCATCAAGGTTGCTGAAAAATTACATTGTTAATGTCAAAAGGTAGAAAGAGAATACTATTAGTAACAATGATGATCTAGCTCGAGTTCCAATTTGGATACAACTGTGGAGATTCCGAAACACTATAAATCAAAGGAGAATTGGTAGATTTTTTCTCAATGAGAGGCAGAGAAAGCAAAATTTTAAAGGTTAAAATTCTTATGGATGCTACAAAACCATTGAGAAGAAGCCTCAAGATTCCTGGGCCTAATAGAAATGTATTGAATTGTCCGCAAAATATGAGCGAATTGCGACATTTGCAACTATTGTGGACACCTCGGACATAAAAATAGAGGATGCAATCAGCATCTTGAAGACTCAATTAAAGGAGATGTGAAAGAGGAGAAGTGGCGGGATTAGTTAAGAGTCGAGCAAGTAGGTCGGAGGGTTAAAAATCACAAGGAGAATGCAAATCCTAATATTCCTAAGGCTGAGATGTCTTAGATGGAAGGTCTTAAAAAACAAACTCCAGTTAACTTGCTAAAGAGCTTTGCTAATCTCTCAATGCAGAAAAACAGTAGAGAAAATGATCAAGTTGGCAGCAAATCAAAGGGAGATATTAGTAGTAATGGAGGACGGGAGAAGATGGTGGCAAATCAAGGAGAGAGGCTGCTGTTAGTGCATCAAAAATGTGGAGACAGAGAATGTCATAGTGAAGGCAAAACTGAAAGTGAAGTTAATGGAGGACGGAAAAATGGAGGACGGGAAGGGGTGGAGGAGGCAGTGATCTCTGGCTTCAATATTGGCCGAGAATCTGAATCACTGGAGGACGATGGCCGAAGGATGAAGTTAAAACAACTTGCAAGGAGGAGTGGAAGTAAGTATAACAAATTCAGTGGTGGAAAAAGGAAAACAACTGAGAATATAAAAGATAATAGAAGGAAAAAATAATACATTAGTGATGAAAGCTCAGAGACAAGGGGGGAGGGTGCTAACCCAAATTTGGCACCCAAAGGATTATGAAAATGATGATGTGGAACTATCAGGATTTGAAAAAATCTTTGATAGTTCACAACATAAAAGAGATCAATAGATCTCGTTCCCCCGAAATTTTGTTCTTATGTGAGACAAAGAACAGCTCCTCGTTCGTGACGGACCAATGCCATAAATTGGGGTTTGCAAATATTAGCTGTATTGAACCTTAAGGATTGGCAGGAGGACTGGTGTTGGCATGGAGGGATGGTGTAGATATTGCAGTGGTGAATAGTGCAGATTTTTTCATTTATTTTAGGTGGAAAGATAAGAGGTTGCAGAGGGAGTGTGGCGTTATTGCAGTGCATTTACACAGTGAAAAAGGTTTGCAGAACCAATAGTATGGCACAATTTTGAATCAATTAGAAGATATGGAAGATCTTTATATGATTATTGGTGATTTTAATGTCATAATGGCTCATGATGAGAAGGATGGAGGGAGGATGAAATCAGTTACATTTATTGAAAATTTCAATAATTTTATAAATGCAGCAAGTCTAATTGATTTGGGATATGAAGGATGCAAATTTACCTGGTGCAATAGGTAGTTTGGAGGGAATTTAAAAAGGGAGCGATTAAATTGGTGTTTAGTCTCTATGAATTTAATGGAATTATATTTGGGAGCAGCGATTTTTCACTTAAATGATCAAGGTTCTGATCATAGACCACTGTTGTTTGAATTGAAGATGGAGCAACGGAGGTTTAAGAGGAGGTTTAGATTTCAGGAGAGGTGGTGTGATAATGATATGGTTGGGCAAATTGTAAATGACACATGGAAGGAATCTATAGAAGGCTTACCTATGTTCCATCTTTACAAAGCTTAAAATTGTTAGGCACCACCTTGTTGATTGGCAACAACATCCCAACAGCAACTCACTAAGACAGATCCAACAGCTTAAATAGAGGATAGAAGAAGAAAAAAGCAAAGCACAGCAAGCAGGCAACTTTTGTATTAAGGTTTTAGAAGAAGAACTTACAGAAGCATACCTAAATGAAGAATGTTATTGGAAAGAGAAAGCAAGAGAACAATGGCTAAAACATGGTGATCAAACACACGAAGTATTTTCACTTAAGGGCGCAAATGAGAAATAAGCACAATAGAATGCAAAAACTTGAAGATGAAGGAGGGGAGGTGCACTTTGATCCAGAAGGAAGTAGGAGGACAACGCAGCAATACTTTGAGACACTGTTCAGTTCGAAATCCACCACTAACCCGAATGCATTTATCTCAAAATTGAGAAGGAAGGTAACTAGACAGAACAATTAGTCCTTTAATTACAAGACCAACTAATGAGCAGGAGATTAAGAGGGTAGCTTTTCAATCAATTCCTTCTCAACCTTGGGAAACGATGATTTTACGAAGAAATTCTATCAATTCTTTTGGAATACTATTAAGGAAGATATAAGCAGTCATTAGTTTTTTCTCAGGCGGAAGAATGCTGAGGTCTTTCAATCATAAATTTGTTTTATTCCTAAAATACTTTAAGCTGCTACCATGTCACAAGTATGACCTATTAATTTAAGCTCAATCTTCTATAAAATTATTTCGAAGGTCTTGATACATCGTATGCAATTTATAATGAATCGGGTGATCAGTGATAACTAGAATGCATTCATAACGGGGCGGTTGATTAGTGACAATGTCCTAATAGCACATGAGTACATACATTTGCTGAAGAATAAAAATTTTGGTGACTGGGATTTGGCTTTGAAGCTCGACATGAGCAAAGCATATGACAAGGTGGAATGGTGCTTCCTATGGAAAGTTATGAGTCAATTGGGATTTTGTGATCGGTGGATAGGACGGATGAAGGAGTGTGTAACTGCTGTTTCTTATTCTGTTATTGTAGATGGTCAACCTAAAGGTTTCTTTAAACTTAGAAAAGGTCTCTGACAAGGGAATCCTCTTTCACCATATCTTTTCATTCTTTACGCATAGGGTCTCTCCCATTTGCTATACAGAAGAGAATAGAATATAGATATTGTCGGGATCAGATTAAACAGTAGTTGTGCCCTACTATCACACATTTATTTTTTGCAGATGACTCTATAATTTTCAGCAAAGCAAATTCACAGGCATGCCAAAATATAATGCAGGTTTTGAATGACTACAGCAATATAAGTAGATAGGAGGTGAACCTAAATAAATCTGCTGTATTTTTCAATTGAAATGTACCGCAATCAGAGAGGGAAATCTTTGCAACCATTCTTCAAGTCCCAAATGTTGGCGTTCAAGACAAATATCTGGGTTTATCAACAACAATCCAGAAATAAAAAAAGCAACATTCGCTTATGTCAAAGATAAAGTTGCAAAAAAATTATAGCACTGGAAAAGATCGTTACTGTCGGTTAGTGGTCATGAAGTTCTAATTAAATCTATGGGTACAACTATCCTAGTATACACTTTAGGGTGCTTTAAATTGCCTGAAATTTCATAGACAAAATTTAGAGACTGCTTATAAAATTTTGGTGGGGGAAGAAACAAAGAGAAAAGAGACTTCACTAGATTAAGTGGGAAACACTGTGTAGACCAAAAAATCAAGGAAGCTTGGGATTTATGAACGTAAAAGCTTTTAATCTTGCTATACTAGAAAAATAGGGATGGAGATTGATGATCAGACCGAATTTCCTAGTGACTAAAGTATTCAGAAGTAGGTATTTTAGACATTCTTCATTTCTAAAAGCTGATGTTGGCTACAATCCATCATGGGCTTGGAGGAGTATATTAGAAGGGCGAAAGATTCTAGAAAAAGGAATTTTCTGGCAGATTGGAAGGAGATCAACAGTGAAGATTTGGGAAGATTGTTGGGTTAGAAGACAAGGACTATTAACACTGAGACAGAATCAGGAGCTTAATCCGAACTTAATTTGGGTCTCTCAACTTATCATTGAGGAGGAAGGTAAATGGAATGCACCTCTAATAACCAGCAACTTCATAACAGAAATTACACAAGAAATACTTCAAGTAAGCATTAAAGAAGAAGATAAATTGATTTGGTACAAGGACAAAGAGGGCTCTTACTCTGTACGATCAGGATATGAGATATGCTTCAATTTTTTTCATCTGCCACTCGAAAGTCCTCCACCAGTTTTTGGAGATAAAATTTATGGAACTCGATTTGGGATCCTTATTGTCCGACCAAAGTTAAGGTCTTTACATGGAAAGCTCTCCACAATGGCTTTCCAGTGAGACACCGACTGCACGCCCGCATTCAAGCTGTCCCTGCGATATGCCTAAGATGTGAAATGGAGGACGAAACTTTGACCCATTGCTTGCTTACCTTCAATCACTTGTGGCAAGTGTGAAATCACATGGGGCTCTTGTTCAACAGTCCAAATTAAGTTGATGGGGATAATAGTTTTTGCAATTAGTGGAGTGAGATGCAGTTAAAGATAAAGCAAGAGGGTTCTAATAAGAAGCATCGAAGTCTTCCTACGATGGTCCTATGGAGGATTTGGATATCTAGGATCAAATGGCTTTTTGATAGAAAAGGAATTGAATTGGATGCTATTTGGGAAGAGGCATAGAGCATGAACGGAGAATATCACCGTAAGACAACTCATTGCTAGTTTCTTTTATTTATTTCCTTTTAGGTTATTCTCTTATTCTTTTTCTTTGGGTTAATTCCCACCTTATTCTTATTAGAGTCCTGAAATAGACCAATATTACTTTATTGTAATTTTTCATTAATAAAATTTTATATCTTAAAAATAAAAATAGGATCCATATATAAGGAAGAATGGAGAGAAGATTTTTGCACGTAGGTATGATGATGTCCTCTTCTACATCAATTTAAATCATAGTACTTACAAAATTTAAAATTCAATTTAAATTTACAACAAACAAAATATAAATTGAATTTAAAGTTCAATTTAATAGATTGTTTATCGTATCATTTAAATATACAATTAATACTCCTATATGTCTCAACTCTCAAGATGATAATAGAGAGGTGAATACAAATTTTATCTAATAAGAATGACTTGTAGACATCAGAAATACGATGAGCTGCTTATTGGCAATAAGGTCACATACACAACACGATATCCAATATGAAAATATTAGGTGTTTAAGTATTTTTTAATCAAATTTTTAACTAAGTTCGTGCGTTTCTTCTCTTTCGTATATATACGGGTACTTTTTTTTCTTCTTTTCCTTCTTCTTTTTCTTCCTTCTCTTTATTCGTTATCATCGTCGTCTTCGCCTTCTTCTTTTTTCACATGCTTTTTTTTCAATGTCGTTGTTGTCGTTGTCGTTGCCACTTCTGTCGTCATTGCGATCGATGTCTTTTTCTCCCTCATCCTCTTTATCATTATCATCGTCTTTGTCGTCTTCATCTTCTTCTCCTATAAATGTTAAGAAAACTAGAGCATAGAAATTTTGATGCTTAACACATATATTTTGGTGCACAACATATATATTTTAGTATACAACATAAAAATTTTTAAAAGACCACATACCCAAAACATTGACACCCAACCAATGAAATATGCGTAATATATAAATTTTGGTGTACAAAACAAAAATCTTGATACATAGTACAGAAATTTTGATGTGCAACACATAAATTTTGGAGGACTATATTTTCAGAACATTGTCTCAACCAACAAACAAAATATATTCGCAATATAATTTGTGTGCTATGTGCAAAAATTTGTGTACTATATGCAAAAATTTATATATTATACCAATGGAATACGCACAACATATAAATTCTTAGAGAAATAAATACCCAAAACATTAACTCACCCAACTAACGAAATACATTTGCAGCAAAAATTTGTATACTATATCAATAAGTTTGTGTTATGTGCAAAATTTTGTGTGCTATACTTTAAAAATTTGTGTGCTACATCAATAAGTTTTTGTGCTCTCTAATAAAACTTTATGTGCTGTAGAAAAAGCAGAAGAGGAGAAATGGTACGTATGTAACGTATGCGCACATTTTGTTTTCACTGGTTTGTACCAACTTGACTTAGTTACAAAAATACTTTTACATGTAGCATCACTCTATTCAATAATAAGGTGGGTTAATATTAAAATTGATCTTTAAAAGATAATTCATTTTTTAAATTAATCTTTAAAAGATTTTGTCAATCATATTTCTTAAAAAATATAATTGTAAGTTAAATTAGTCCTTGTATAAGTTAGGTAATGATATATCACCACTACAAGAAAAACACTGAGTACCATCGGATTTACCTGTGGAATAACAAAATTTTTCGTCAGAATTAATTTAACGGTATAAATTTTGTCGGTAATTGTTTACCATCGATTTTCTCCTAGTAAATTTGACGGTAATTACTATTAATTAATAATTAAATTAATAGCTACTGACAAATTTAACCGAGAATAAATTCGACGATAAACTTAAATTTTAAATTTTTTTAAAAATTTGGTGACAGATCCTGTAGTATTGACCCACATTCTGTTATAGATATTGTCATCAGTAGGCTTCTCTAGCAAAACTGTGAGCAACTAGTAATTGCGGCTAAAAATCATGAAAGCAAGATAAAAACACAATTAGATGCAGAATAATATTTTATGGAGAAAAAACAAATAGACAGAATAAAAGTAAACTGGAATGAAACCAATAATCTTAGACATAGACCAAAATAAAATTAGCAAAAAAGGTCTCTTTAGTTGCAAAACAATCCTTCTAACCAAACTGCAAAAGACCCCCTGCCTCAGAAAACTTGGTATTCACAACAGCAACCAATCCCTGCTTTGTCTTAAACTTGTTTCATCATCCGCGCCGATTCACATTGTATTTTCGCCCCCATAAAGCTTGCATTGATGATAATGAATCACAAAGCTGGACAGTTAAAAGCTAGATATTACAACTAAATAACATAATTAGCAAGACTAACTACTAACTACTCTTAGTAAGTAGCATATACATCACTGTCTATTCTATTCTTTCCCATAAAGTCCATACACTTTACCGCTCTACTATTCTATTATGCTCACATTCTAATATTTCCAATAATATATATATATATATATATATATATATATATATATATATATATATATATAATATTATTTGTAAAGCAGGATTTTTTTTAATTTATTTTATTTATTTAAAAAATTACCAAATTTATCTAGAAAAAGTTATATCACTCCAAAATAATCCATTCAAGACAGCTGACCAAGACAAATCTATTCAAGACTTGAATATCATTATTAATAGAAAACGATCATCTATAAATAATTAATTTAGTATTTCTCTAATCAATACTAACCACAATAAATAAATAAACAGTATACATGATAGTTTGTTAGTATGATTGCTTAGTCTATATAATTAATTCTGTAATGCAGTATTGTATTGTTGACTTTAATAATGTCACTTGTTCTCATTTTTTCAAAAGGATTTAGGATAGAACAAATATAAAAGGAAAAAAAAATCCTAAATCAAAACAGAATTATTGAAACGAAATTATAAAAATAGAATTAAAAATCAAATAATAAATACAGAATTTGAAACACAAAATCATCAAAATATAATTTAAAATCAGAATTATAAACAAAATTTTAAACATAAAATCATCAAAATAGAATTAAAAAAATTCTAAATCAAAACAAATTAAAAAAAACCTAAATCCAAATAGAATTTAAAAAATCCTAAATCGGACACCGTCTGATGCATGCTGCTACTGTGCGTGGAGGATGACAGCAACTGTTAGTGCGTGGAGGACAACAGAAGCTGCTGGTGCGTGGCGCAATGGAGGAGGATGGAGAGAGAAGTGCTTCGAGGATAGAGAGGGAGAGGAAAGAGATGCACTGTCGCAGGACGCGAGTCACGGTGAATCCACCGGTGATTCCAACGGTAATAATCGCGCCAATTAAATTTTTTTTTCTCCAAATATATTACCAGCAAATTTACCATAGGAAAATGGAATTCGACGGTAATTTTTTTTACTCGACGAATTTATTATCAAATCCGCTAATAAATCTGTCGGTAAACCTGACACTAATATCTGACACTAAATCCAACGGTATTCAGCGTTTTTCTTATATTGCACATTAAGTACCACATTACATGATTACATGATACCATGTGTCACAAAATGATTGTTCAACTAATTATAACCACAAACATTTTAATCATTTTGTGATATGTCACACTCATATTATGTCATCATCATGTCATATGAACTTAACACGATATGTCATCATGATCAATTTGTTTTATGAATTATGATTATATCTTTTTAGAATTAATATAATTAACAAAATTTTTTAGGAACCAATTTAAAAAATAAATTATTTTTAGACTCGACTTTGATTATTACCTCATAATAAGATGTTTTATTCGGTTGCAAAAAATAAGATTGATAGAATGATAGGTAGCACCAATATTATCTAAAAAGAACTGAGGAAGGTAATTTGAGTTTTTTAAAGTTGCGTTTATTTATAGGTACAAGACATTGAGATAGAGATACAGAGACACAAAATTATTTTTGGCAAATGAGACATGGACATAGATATTGTATCTAAAAGTACTAAATTAGCATATTTTGTGTTTTTGTTGATAGAAAAAACACAAAAATACTAACAAGAGATACAACTTATTTTTTTATTTTTCTTTTATTATTTCTATTAATTTTTCATAATTATATTTTTTATCATTATATATATTTTTTAAAGTTTTTGTATAGAAAAAAATAATAGTAAATTGAACTTTGATAATTTTTTCTGTTTTATATTTAGTTTATCAATAAATAAAATATAAAAGTATTAATTTTGTATCTTTATTTTTTATGTCTTATTTTCAATATATTATCTTATCCTATTCTCCTAACCAAACGTAGCATAAGTAATCGACGCCGTAACAAGAGCATTATGGAAATGGTGTAAGACCCCGAATTGATGGGAGATAGGAGGGAGAAAAGTGACCTGTGCGATCTAAATGATAGAGGAAACGGTGATGGAGTATACTTGTTTTGCTTGATGAGGAAGACATTATTAAAGGTGTTCAGGCTTGCGTCAATAGTCTAAAAGGAAGAATATTTGCGGACAGAACCTTCTCTCCAGGCACAATGGAAGGAACTTTTAGAGCAATATAGAATAAACCTACTGGATTTTGAGTTTCTGAGATTGGTCATAACAGATTTCAGTTTTTCTTCGATAATAAGGCTAGATTGGTAACGATTGAATATGGGTTATCATAGCTCTTCAAGAATTTTGTGTTACATGTGAAAAGATGGAAGGAACAGGAGGATGATAATGATTTTGATATCACAAAATTTTTTATTTGGGTACAGTTTTGAGGACTCCCATAAAGTTATAAAACAATGAAGCAGGACAAAAATTTGAAGGATCACTAGAAAAAATTCATGACATCAATTTCTTTGAAATGAGAGGGGAGGAGTCCAGAATTCTCAAAATAAAAGTTGATATTTGCAGTGAGAAGATACTGAAAAATAGATTACGTATTGTAGGTCTAATCGGAAGACAATTAAGGTTGGGATGAGGTATGAAAGACTAGGCACAATCTGTACCTACTGTGTCAAACTTGGTCATGAGTTAAAAGGCTGCTCGAAATGGCTAGAAGATTCTATAAAGGATCAAATTTGTGAAAACAAAATTGGAAACTGGGTGAAAGCAGACCAAGTGGGTAAGAGAGTAGAGTGAAAAAAGAACTCCTTTTCGGTGAGGTCAACTTCAACTGACACTTCCAATCCACAGCCAAAGAAAAAATCGTCTCCTTCTTGCTTGCTAGAAGGTTTTTAAAAATTAATCATGGAGGATAAGGAGGCAAAGAGTAAGGAGGGCCAAGCCAAGAACAGTTCCTTAAAGATGAATACTTCTAATGAGAAATCTAATGAAAGTGTGCTACTAGTATTAGAAGTGATGTTCCTAAAGAGTGACAATTATAGTTATGAAAGTGCAGAGGATAAGCTGTATAAACCACCACTTTTCGGTTATGAAAGTGAGAGTCAGAGTGATGAAGATAATGATGGTGGCAGTAGTATTAAAACTGCCAAAGGAAAGAGGAAACAAGTGTCTCCATTGTTGAAGAAAAATATTGAGCTCCAGAAAAAGCAAAAGAAACAAGGCACACGTGTGTCTAAAAGAAAGAGGTTTAAAGCAATAAGAGTGAGCTCTTCTAGAGAAAGGTTCGTCAAAGATGAATAGATCTGCTAATCAATCCAACACAAGTAGGCCTACAAGACAACCCAATAGAGTTAGGCCTGCAAGGAAGCCCAACATGAGGCCAACAATTGCAGATTATGTCAGTGATGTAGACACAGATGATGAAGACATTGTGTATGAGTATGAATATGAGGATTTGCATACTCCTATCTCATCTGAAGATGAAGAAAACAAACAACATTGACATGAGTTTGATAATGAAAATAATTTTGAAAAAGGATGACCACCTAGCCCCACATGACCATACATGAAGCAATTCATTTCTTAAGAGAAGAGTTTGATCTTGTTGTGCATACTAAGATGGTTTATAGACCTGTAAGGGAGACAAAAGAGAGGATTATGGGCAACGAGGTAGAACAATATGAAAAGTTTAGGGACTACTTGATGGAGATACAATCCAAGATCTACTAACTTGCTAGATGTTATTCCCATACCACAATCACCCCCCTACCTTTGACAAAATGTATATATGTTTCGATGCTTGCAAGCTTGGATTTAAGAGTGGATGTAGACCATTGATTCATTTGGATGGAGCATTTCTCAAGACCTATCATGGAGCCAATTATTGTCTACTATGATACAAGATACTAACAACCAGTTTTATGTGATTGCTTTTGCAGTGGCAAGATCTGAATCGAAAGAGTCATGGAAGTAATTTCTTACCCTTCTACAAGAGGATATTGGAGATGTGCAACCTCATGGTTGAAATTTTATGTCCGACCAGTAAAAGATTAGTACCTAACTTTCGTTAGTTAATTTCATTTAGTTCATGAAATTTGATCAGTGCAATTCTTGATTCAATTAATTGAATGAATAACTTGTTAAGGTCTGTTGCCTGCATTGAAAGCCATAATGCTTAATGCACATGTTTGAAATTATGTTATGCACGCGTGGAAGAATTTTATCAACCGATTCAATGACCTATACATTTGAAAAATTGTGAGATTGTGCGAGGTGTATCACTGTTCCTGAGTTCAAGGCAACAATGGATAAGCTGAAAGAAGTTAATAAGGATGCCTAGGCATACCTGATGAAGTTTGATCCTGTAACATGGGTGAGAGCCTACTTTAGTCATGGTCTGAAGGTTGACAATTTAACTAACATGTGCGAGTCTTTCAATGCGAAAATTTTGAAGTATAGGTACAAGCCTATACTCACAATGTGCGAAGAATTACATTGCTATTTGATGAGGCAAATGGTTCAACACAAGAGGCT
Source organism: Arachis hypogaea (assembly GCF_003086295.3). Classification (NCBI taxonomy): domain Eukaryota; kingdom Viridiplantae; phylum Streptophyta; class Magnoliopsida; order Fabales; family Fabaceae; genus Arachis; species Arachis hypogaea. The sequence continues at coordinate 122,063,473 of NC_092051.1, read as the reverse complement.
GATAGAGTGCCATCAAGAAAAGCTTGCACCAGTTCAAGAAAAAAGGTTGTAGCAGCTTATCAAACCAAGCAACAAATGAACTGCAGAGTAGATTGGTGATAACGAGCGTAAGCATTTTGAAGTCACCTACAAGGGCTCTAAATTGGATGTGGATCTGATCAAGCATACATGCACTTGTAACAGGTGGCAACTTAATGGGTCAGTGTGGATTTGTATTTATATTATTGTTGGTGCTAGGACTACTTGAAATCTTCATCTAGTGTTATCTTTACTTGAACTTGCCTTTATTTTGTTGTTGGTATTATCATTACTTGAATTTGTGTTTTTTTTAATTGTTGGTGTTATCATTACTTGAATTTGTCTTTATTTTGTTGTTGGTGTTTTCATGTAAAGGTATGCAATGCACTCATGCTGTAGCTGTAATTAGGAAAAGACATGATAACCTTAAAGATTACGTGCATCCGTAGTTGTGTATGGAATCTCTAAAAAAGACTTATGAACACTGCATTCAGCCAGTAACCAGTGAAGAGTTTCGGACAAGGACTGATCAGATAAGCCTATGCCACCATCCATTAAGAGCCAATTGGTCGTCCAAAGGTCCATAATAAGCAGAAAGACCCAACAGAGGCTATAATTGAAGGTGAGAAGTTAAAAAGGAGTTTCTATGTGACATTTAGCAAGTGTGGTCAAAGGGGACACAACTATAAGACATGCAAGGGTGCACCATCAAACCTAAATTGGAAACCAAAGACGAAAAAACCAAAGAAAATGCCAATAAAAGCCTTTCACTTGTGTTGCTTTCACTGTCACAATCAGCCTCCCAAACAGAGGTACTTGACAAATTTAAGGATGTTTCTATTCCCCCGATAACAAATTGAAAGATTTAGTTGTCTAAATTAACTTTGTTTAGGTACCTCTTAGTATTTTTTAACTTTACTTGAGGATTTTAGTCTCACATTTAATTTATTACATCAACATAACATGGTCTTGTAGGGTGACAAGCAAAATGCAACTGAGGCAACCAACCAGAACCATTCTGATTAGAATCCCACTGGCCAGCATTCTATTGGGGTATATCATGAAAAGTGCATATCCTTTTGAAAAATTATTCAGAACTTATTTTGAACTTACTGATTGTGTATCTCTAGAAAGTACATATTCATTTGCAGGCTAGCACAAGTTCAAATGTGACCCAACAACAACTTGCTCCAGAAGTTTCATCTGTGCCTATTTTTGCAGTCCCTGAAAAGCAAGACTAAGTACCATTCAAACCTCTAGCTCAAGTTTTAACAAGGCCAGGAAACACTACGTTGAGACCTAAATAGCCAGTTAAGAGGAAGGTTGTTGGCAAACAACATGTTCCAGCACCACATCAACCAAATGCAAGAGTTAGTGGAGGACTATCTGAGGAGACTTTGGCTGTAGCGAGCACTGGAACTCAAAGGATATTTAAGTTCATCCCTACCCCACGAGTCAACAATCCAAAGAATTGATGAAGTTATTTTAGAAAGTTACTTGTAGTTTCTGTGAAACTTGAGAATTAGCCTTTTTTGTGTATTGTGCATTCTAGCATCTTTTTGGCATACTTTTGGTGCTCATGTGGTGACCTACTGTATTTTGTTATGTTACTTTGATAGGATTGTACTCCTTTTAACTTATCATATCTTATGTTTTGATGTTTAATGAACCAAGATATTTAATGAAGTTCACAAAGTTAGACCATCAACAAAATATTATGTATAGCCAATCAAACACGATATAATAGCAACAAAATATTATCATTCATTAATGGATAAACATAACTAAATTCTGTGAACTCAAACTATAGTTCATCACAATAACAATGCACATCTTCTCTAGTTGTATATTTTTCAGGACTTAATTACAACAATAGCAACACAAGTTACTAACAAACATAAAGAATAACCAACGAATTAGTTTTTTTTCTTCCTCTCCAGATAAGCAAGCTTCCTCTCTAACTTAACCAGTCTCTGTTCTACCTTATTCTTGCACAAGTACTCCTCCACATCATCAACCTCATTGTCACAAATTAACTTTTCTATACTCTAATTTTTGTAACATGATCATCAAGCCAGAGAAAGAACTTGCAGTGAGATGGATTTTTCAACTACAAGTTTAAAAAAGAATTCAAAACTCAATTAACTACATCAACTTGCTTCAATTTTTATATAACCATCTTACCTTGAAGAATGGACACCCAAAAAATAACCGGTTGGAGTTAGTTGGCGTCCTGGACATGTACAATATAGCATACATTCTACATTTGCATATTAGAGCAATGCTAGCTATCCTTCTCGTCTCCACCTTCTACGCAACGAATGTTAAACGGCAATCGGACTTGTTGCATGTTCAAGGAACCTCCTTCACTGACCATGAAACACAACCCTAAACACAAAAATCCTCTAACTGTAATAGCGTCTGGGACCAATTTGAAGAGTTAGGGTAGCTCTCAGAACGACCTCGTTTTGGGAGTATAAGGACCTAGTTGTCCTCTAATCTTCTGAGTAGATGACACATTGACACCGTAACGGAGACATCATTTCATAATGGACACATAGACGCCACATCAGCCATCTCCATTTAATATTAGAGGCCAAATTGAACGGAATGATTCATATGTCAAGCGTTTTGAATAGTCAGAGATATTTTTGTATTTTCAAATTCTGAGAGACCAAATTATCCTCTAATAAAAGGCTCAGAAATCTATTTATTTTTTTTCTTTATTTTTATTTGTGTCAGATTCAAATTATATAATATTTTATTGAAATAAAATTAAAATTTAACAGTGGTCACTAATATATAGTTAATAAAGGTTGCTTTTTCAATTATTTAAAGTTGGTAAAATACTACTATTATTTTGGTAAGATATTTTGATTTGCCAACAAAAAATAAAATATGGCAGTGGGACACTGGGACCCCGTGGTTTGGTGATCTGTATTCTTCCACAAGTTGTTGCATGTGTGTTGTATCTATCCTATTTATTCGGAAAATTGGTATATATTTTCTTATTATCTTATTATTGATAATGTTATAATTTGGCATCTGAAAATTTGCGACTTCGATAGACATTTTTTATAGCTAGGGATGTTAGTATATTACTTACATTAGTTAGACGTTATGCGTATTATTACATGCATCTTAGAAAAGATAATCCATTTATAGTATCTTAGACGTACAGCTCAATCAAACAAAGTTATATTGTTTGTACAAATAATTTAATCCAACATCACTAATATAATAATAAATTGTTCTTTCTTAGAATGCATTTTCCAGTAGAGATTTAAACAAGAGACATAGAAGATATAAAATACTAAAATAGAATGACTTTTACGTAAATTAAAAAAAAAAAAAATCTTTCAACTCAGGGGGCACCTAACAAACTTGGTGTAACTTGATATGATGAAATCCCTCAAATTCTTGATGATATTGTCGAATGAAATCTTTTTAAAGGTCATTTTAAGTGTTGCTATATATCGTTATTGCTGGTGGTTTTAAACTCCTTAGTCTAGAACGAATTCAATGTAAACAATACATATAAACACATTCCAATGTTAAAATCGAATAAGATCAATTAGTATTATTTATATTTATATAATATATTAGTGATAGAATTCTATATTTTTATTACTTGGATTCTATTAACAGTTATATATATATCTCTTGTACATTATATTTTTTCTCAATTTAAATAATACATTATTTTAAATATATTAAATAATGTTAATTAATGGTAATTATACTCTAACTTCCAAACACACTAAACATGAAAAAAACTTCTGATATGCACACTTGATTAAATATAATTGTGATTAGAAACCGGCTTAGGTGGTTTGTATTTGTGAAATGTGAATATGTGAAGCAAATTAAAAGGAATTTGATGGAAAGTGGGGCATTACGCAATAGGCAGTGTCGGCACCACCATAACTGTCGGTGGTAGCGCGGCATTCTGATCGGATCGCCGCTTTGGAAAATGCTTCTCACGCACGTGACATGGTCCCCACCCACGGTCCATGAAGAAAGAAAAAAGACGGTGGTCGTCTGTCACTAAAATCATACTATATAAATCCTAGAAAATATTTTTATTAAAATTCATAGAAAGATAAACTTTTTGTCATGAATGTTTAAGGTAAATATTAATATTAGTTTTTAACTTGTCTCCTGTATATTTCAAAAATAATTCAATGTATGCAATTTTTACTTTTAATTTCGTAAAAATTATTAAGATGTATATCTTCCCAGTTCTAATTTTTCTATAATTTAATAAAAAAAATATTTATTTATTTATTTATTTTAGTTTTCTATGGTTTCCTTCGATCTGACAAACCAAAGACTAATTTGCTGCAGTACTGAACTCCATTTAACAGTTTATCGTTGGCCAATAAATTATTGCATACACAAGACGGAATTCAAATTTCTGACACTTGCTTAAACAGACTAGTAAGCTAACCACTAGACAAATCTAACTTGGTTAAATATCTTTTCTTTTATAGAACAATATAAACAAGTCAAATTAAAAATATTTCATTTAATTTGCAAGTTAAATTATAGCTTGATTAATAAATATTTTGTATGCTGAATCACTGATTCGTTTATTTTTTTTTTCAAAAATTATACAGATTCCAGCCCTTTCTTTTAGCTCAATAAATAATAAATTCATTTTTGCCTTACCTATTTGGCCAATAATTTGTACTAAAAGCACCCATCAGAACATGGATATATAAACCAGAATTTTGGAAGCCTCAAAGTTATAGATTTCTTGATGAGGTCACAAATGGCTTGTGATCCGCTTATTAGTATACAAATTATTAAGCTTGGAGTATATATTTAAATCAGTTTTCAGGAAATTTTTTGTCAAACATTTCGTCTACAACTAATTTTTATTATGCTTGAGATCTCTGAATTTCAATTTAAAAAATAAAGAATAAATGACCATTTGTACCCATGAGAGATAAAAACGCTGACATTTGTACCCATGAAAGCTCGAAACTAATCTTGTACCCATGATAGATACTGTCCGTGTGACAAAAGTACCCTGGCTTGATCTGAGCTTGGTTCGTGGGTTTCCGAACCTACGTGGCACTCCCAACCTCCCCCCCTCCCCCAAATCTGAGCCAACCATTCATCATCTTCATCTTCTTCACCATCACCATCACCATAACCTCCATAACCTCCATCACCATCACCTCAGCACCGCCACAGCCAGCTCCCTTCACCACAACTTCCGGCGATAACCCACACCGCCGCGCCCCTTTCTCTTCTTCTTCCCCTCTTTTCACCTCCGCTGAGCCCAGAAACCACAGCGCTAGCTCCTCCTCTACACCAAAGCCCAGAGCGGCAGCGGCCATCTTCTCCATTCATGGGTCTCCTCTCGTCTGCCACCAAACAGCCGCGACACCCAACCTTCTCCGCAGCGTCCTTACGGCATTCCAACCCGTCACCACTCCACTGTCCGAACCCTAGCTCCGCCAACCATCACCATCAGCCTCTACGAGCCACTGCAACCCTCTTCCCTTTTCTTCCCTTTGCGTGTTCTTTGTCTTCCTCAGCCACACCAACGAACCGGCCACCTTCTCCTCCCTCTCTCTCTCACTGGCCGAACCGCCGCGCCGTTGACGAGCCACAGCAACACCGACGATGAGCCCCTTTTCCCCTTTCTTCTTCCTTCTCTGTCATCCCGTCTCACCATCGCGAACCAGCCTAGCACCGTCGCGATTCCAGTCCCGTTTTTCGTTCTCCCATGGAACGACCAGAACAGGGTGCAGCTCATGTGTCTTCCATCCCCTCCGTTTTTTCCTGTGTCTTCCATCCCCTGCATTTTTTCCTGAGTTCTGTTTCTTTCATTGTATTGCTTTTAGTTTATTTTGCTTAATTTGGTTAGTTAAAAATGCATGTTAGTGGATTTAGGTTTGTTTTGATTCATGCTGGTGTTTGAAAATTTTGCTGTTTTGATTCATGCTACTGTTTGAAAATTTTGGCTTGTCTGATGCTGTTGGGAGCTTTGGGAGAGGTAAGGTTTGGACAGACATTGCGGAGAAGGTTGGGTGTCGCAGCTGTTTGGTGGAGAGGAGGAGTGAGAAGAGAGAAAGAAGAAGAGAAAGGGGCGCGGCGGTATGGGTTATCACCGGAGGTTGTGGTGAAGGGAGGTGGCTGTGGCGGTGCTGAGGTGATGGTGATAGAGGTTATGGAGGTTATGGTGATGGTGATGGTAAAGAAGATGAAGATAATGAATGGTTGGCTCAGATTTGGGGGGAGGGATGTTGGGAGTGCCACGTAGGTTCGGAAATCCACGAACCAAGCTCAGATTCAAGCCAGGGTATTTTTGTCACATGAACAGCATCTATCATGGGTATAAAATTAGTTTCGAGCTTTCATAGGTACAAATATCAGCGTTCTTATCTCTCATAGATACAAATGGTCATTTATTCAAAAAATAAATAAGTCCTTCAGTTAATGAGAATCATTGATTATTAAAGAAAAATTTTACATAACTTTAAGTGAATAATGTAACTGTGAAGATGCCGCGTATTAGCAGTAGGACAAATAAGTCCCTACCAAAATATACAAAATGGCATTATTTTGCACCTATTTAAAACACTACATTTTAGTGGGATAAATAAATTCCAACAAATGCTTTTCAAATAGGATTTGTTTATTTAGTGACACAAATAATAATTAAGAATCTACTTGACTGACTATTGTTATTTTTGAAAACTAATCTATTATATATTATAATAGATATAATAAGGGATGGATTTATTTAGATATGATTTTTAACAGATTGATATATATACTTATTGATGATACATTTGATGTATATTCCATAAAAAATAATAACGAAATAAAAAATACTTTATCCTTTATAAAAAAATAGCATAAAATTTATAATAAAAAATTGTCTTGAAAAATAACTTTTTTTTATTAGATATAAATTAAAAATTTAATGCCACCTAAATATTTTAAATGAGAAAATCTTATGAAACTTAAAAAATATAAATGCGACATAGGTAAATGTTATTTAACTATTTATTTATATATTTTGCAATCAATGACAACGTGGATTTGAAGTTATGAATGCAAGTAACATGGAATCTTAAAAATCGGAATTTGGACCATAACCCATGGAACGATTTTTGTTTACTAAAAATATTATGGGAATAAATTATTTTACAATTTTGTTAGATAATTAACAAAAATTTAGCCAACAACAAACTAGTAAATATTTTTGAATTACACTTTATATTAATTAATTATTATTAATTAGTGATTATTTAAATTTTATATTTTAAAAAATATAAAATTAATAATTATTAATTACAGTTATTTAAAGTTAGCTGATTAAGAATTATTTATCTATACTCTTCAATTATTTTATAATCAAATTCAATTAAATTTTTTTAAAAAATACTATTTGTACACTATTTTTCAACCACCAATTCAGCCACTCTCACTAAAATATAATAAAAAAAAATACGGTTATGTAGAAGGATAATTAAAAAATAATACAACGCACTAGAAATTTTTTCATCGCGTCAAAAATCTCCTTTCAATCATGATTTCTTCTCTTCTCAGCAGAGGGAGTTCCATTGCATGCACCTCACTCCTCTTCTCTTCGATCGCGCCAACCTCACTCCTTACTTCTCTTCGATCGCGCCAACCTCACTCCTTACTTCTCTTCGATCGCACTAATCTCACTCTCGCTTTCTTCTCTTCTTCACACTTCTCTCTGCTCTGCTTCGATTCCGTAGTTCACAAAAGCTCTTCTCAGCGTCATTTCTGGTTCTTTTTATCTTAGAATTTTGATTATAACTTTTGATTCAAATGGAATCCACAACCTTAAATAATGAGATTTGTGTTTAATTTACTTTGTATGTTAATTTTTTTATTTTTGATTTGATTTTAATTTTTAATTATTCATGTTTTATTCCTGATTTGGTTTTAATTCTTTGATTATTTTTTTTATTCCTGAATATTTTGACTACATATTTGATTCCTGATGGAGAGTCTAGTTGCTCCATCTGATTCATGTATTCTGTGTGTTGAATTTTGGTAAGAGTAAAGTATCATTTATGTCCCCAACGTTTGGGGTAAGTCTCAAACCTATCCCTAACGTTTTAAACGTCCTATTTGTGTCCCAAACGTTTCTAAATCGAATCAATGTTGTCCTACCGTCCAAATTACTAACATTTGGTTAACGGCGTTGCATACGTGGAGGTTACTGTACACGGTGGCAGGGCGTTTTTATGTGACCGTTATTGAATTAAAAATAAAAGAAAAAAGAAACAGATAAACAGCAAAGAATGGTCCTCTTGGAAACCCTAATTCTGCAAATCTTCTCTCCTCTTTGATGCTGCACCTTCTGCAAAGCTCCGAGTAAAGTATCATTTATGTCCCCAACGTTTGGGGTAAGTCTCAAACCTATCCCTAACGTTTTAAACGTCCTATTTATGTCCCAAACATTTCTAAATCGAATCAATGTTGTCCTACCGTCCAAATTACTAACATTTGGTTAACGGCGTTGCATACGTGGAGGTTACTATACACGGTGGTAGGGCATTTTTATGTGACCATTATTGAATTAAAAATAAAAGAAAAAAAAAACAGATAAACAGCAAAGAATGGTCCTCTTGGAAACCCTAATTCTGTAAATCTTCTCTCCTCTTTGATGCTGCACCTTCTGCGAAGCTCGACTTCTCTGGTTGAAAAAGGATGGAGGCTGATGCATGCTAATCTGAAGCGACACACGGCAGCAAGCAGGCGACACGAAATAGAAACCAGGTACGTCGTAGGAGGACAACTTGCTACTGTGGGGAACGGCCTGTGCTCGCCACCTCATTGACGGCAGAAAATTCCGGGCGGAGGTTCTGGGGTTGCGTTAACTTTGGGGTGAGTTTTAGCCATGCGTTTCTTGTTGTTGAGTTATATGTTTTGACAATCTGTGGGTGTGACTCGGTTGTGTCAAATTTGGTATAGATTGGAGAAGAATGCGGCTATTTTGTATGGGCAGAACAAGAGGAAGAGCCCCCACAAGTTTCAAGGTTAAGGATGAAGGTCAGAAATTTGAAGAGCAAAATGGAGAAGGTTGAGTTCAGGTTCATAGTTGCAGTGGGAGTTGCTTTAGTTGGATGGACAGTTGCCCTAATATTGGTTTGTGAGAAAACAAGCAGCACCAAATTTGGGAGACTTTTACTACAATGATGTTGAGATAGTGAGATTTAGGAGAATATCATTAGATCCCAACTTGTGCTCTGTATTTTTGCCTAGAAATAGCACTGATGTTGACATGGTTGGTTTTTTGTTAAACTGAATGAAATTGTAATGAAATGATGTTTTGATGATTTAAGTTTGGCAAAATGCTATGTTGTGCTTGTGTAAAAAAGTGCAGTGATATATTGTGCAGCTGCAATGTTATATTATGCATTCTGTTTAAAGTGTTATATTTTGCATTGTTATATTTTGCAGATGAAATAAAGTGTTACATTTTGCATTCTGCTTAAATGAAGTAAGTCATGATCATGACAACAATCTGAACTGTAATATATTACTTAATCACTAACCATTAACATTGTCATTAGCAACAAGCACAATAGGTTCACAGCAAAATAACAAAACAGGAGCTACACTATTTGCTCCACAACAACTGTATGAGATAACAAAAGGGAGTCTTTAAACTAGTTTTGACAAATTATAATGATACTAAAGAGAAAACATGAAACTGCACACATCGTCATCATCACATCTTCTTCCGTGCTTTTGGAGGTGTCCTAGCCATAAACTTCAATTGGGATATGCTGACGTGCTTGGATGGGGTTGGCAGCACTCTGAGATTGTTGTGCTTGGCAGCATCCTTGAGTTGTTGTCTAGAATTATTGTTTGACGGAGTCATCTTAGCCTTCTTTGACCTAGCCTGAGATTGCTGGGAACTGATATCATTGGAAGGTGATTTTCTCTTTGGCCTTGATGTGTTGGTCTTCTTAGCTGCAGCTTGTGATTGCCTAGAAGCCTGGCTGGAGATAGTACTAGACACAGTGCTTGAGATAGTGCTAGAAATGACTCTTGTAGCTCTTCTTGTAGACCCAGCAACTTTGTTTGCCTAGTTAACAGCCACAATACGACATTATAATCTTTGAATGCAATCAAGCAAAATGAAGGCAAAACTAGAAAAAACAACTATTGTACTTACCGAAGTAGTGGCAGCTACTTTCCGCTTCTTTGGACAGGTCCGTTTGTTGTGGCCTCTAGCAAAACAATAGGAGCACTTCTGAGTCTGCCCATCGCGAGACACTCCTCCCCTAGTTGAATTCTCATATGCAGCTTTATTCCGTTTCAGTTTAGGCCTTCCAATGGGTTTTCTGTAGACTGGTGGCAAAATGTCATCAAACTGTGTCTTCACCCACAGGTTGGGGCCATTTACTGGATACACCACATGTTGGTAGCAGTCAGAGTAAGTTTCCTTCTTGTAACAGTTTGCAACAAAGTTGTCCACATTGAAGCACATCTTCCTAATGCAGGTCATGGCATGGGCACAGGGGATTCCGGACAACTGAAACTTCCTGCACGAACACTCGTGATTCTTCAAGTCAACCACGAACTTCTCTTTGCCTCCATGGATGCTAGTTACCTCATATTTGTCACGACCAGCATAGGTGCTCACCCACTTACCACTTGCATCAGCTTGTTTTTCAACCTTAGTCCTGATACGGGGCAACACCTCTCTTTGGTATTCAATTATCCGATCCCTATTATCAGCCCAATGCCTCATTATGTATACTCTGATGTCTTCAAGCATACTGACTATAGGCTTCTCCCAGGCGTCCACAATCACAGAGTTAAATACTTCACACATGTTGTTAACCAAGGTATCACACTTAGACCAAGTCCCAAACTTATGCCGGCACCAATATTTGGTTGGAATCTCCATAAGGTGGTTGTAGGCTCCATTATCAACCTTTTGAATTTCAGCCATGTTTCTCTCCCACTCTTGTAAATAAGTGGCTTTTGCAGCATTCCACATCATCAGTTTTAGTTGCAGCCCTGAGAATCTCTTCCTGAAATTGCTATAAAGATGTCTAACACAGAATCTATGATCCACTCCGGGAATGAGCTCATCGAAGGTTGGAACTAAGCCCTAAATCCATAGTAAATCAGTTTTACTTGAAGTAGTAATTAAATCAGCATGATATGTGATAATGACAATTAACCAAGTACATACAGTTCAATTAATCACAGAATCTATTATCAGCATGATATGTGATAAAGACAATTAACCAAGTACATACATTTCGATTAATCACAGAATCTATTATCAGCATGATATGTGATAATGACAATTACAATTAATCAGTTTTTACTTGAAGTAGTATGGACATGCACAATTCATACTACAAGTCATACATTTCAATCACTAGGTTCACTATAGGCAATAACTCTAACACTAAACTAGGATCAATAACGTAGCTATCAGCAAGTCTAACACTAAAACTGATTATATGAATGAAGTGAGTAGAGAAATAAGTACCTTTTGTTGGTCAGACATGAAGGTGCATCTCATTAGCTTGTCACTACCAAAGTCATTACACAGATTTGTGAGAAACCAAGTCCATGTGTCCTTAGTCTCTGCTTCAACCACTGCGTAGGCTATCGGCAGTATCTGATCATTCGGGTCCCAGCCAATAGCCGTGAGAAGTTGACCTCCATATGGTGTCTTGATGAAGCACCCATCAAGGCAAATTATTGGTCTGCAAACCATAAAACTCTTCTTGCATGCATCAAGGCACACATAGAGTCTTTGGAACTTTGGCCTTAAATCCACACCCGGTTTTGGTCTCTCAGAAGCAAACTCAGGTAGTCTCTCCACTTGCAACTTAACTGTAGAACCCGGGTTAGACCTCAGCAATTCATGACAATAGTCATACAGTCTCCGATACTGCTCTATGTACGTTCCTTGTAACTCATCAAGTGCAAACTGCTTAACCCGGGCAGCTTTAGACTTAGTTAGCTCTACATTCCACTTGCTGTATGCTTTCTTCATTAGCGTGGAGAGCTTTATTTTTGGATTCTCAGCGATCTTTTTTAGAAACACCTTGCCCAACCATTTTGCATGCATAATTCCAATTTTCAACTCTCTAGAACAGCTATGCTTGTTATGGCAGCTGATTAATTGCCATGTTTGCTCATTCTTAATCTTCCCACAGTATGCAAACCAGTTACAACCCTCCACACAAGTGACCTTCACTCTCCGAAGATCAACCTTATCAAACCTCAAACCCCTCCCAGTGTGTACAGCATAGGCAGTGGCACAATCCTTGAACTCTTCTCTTGAGACATAAAGAGTTTCAACCTCCCACTTGTACTCACTCATGTCCTTTAGCTGCTTGTGCAATGGATACTTCTTTGCAACACTATTTCCATTCTCATCATCATCAGTAATAGGCATATCTAGAAAATCTTCAGAATCATATCCTTCTTCCTCATCACCTAAACCTGCAATAACCTTCTCCTTACCTTTGGCACTCCCACTAGCTTTTGCTGCATCTGTTTGGGTTTCAGTTGATGCAGCCTCGAATCTATCTCCTACCTTGATGTTGACATCTACTAAGCCCTCTGCCCCTTCCTTATCATCATCACTATCACCAAACACAACTTCGGCAGCACTATCTTCTGAACCATCACCATTTCTGGAATCAGAACTCCATGAATCACAACTATCATCTTCACCACCCTTGGTTCATAGTCCCGTCCTCACTACCATCACTACCCTCTCCTTTCTTATCTGATTCATCTTTGTTACCCACAATTTCTTCCTCCACATTTGGGCCAGAATTTTTCTCTACCTGTCTAACTGTTTGGGCCTCATTTGTAACCATTGGGCCTTGCCCATCAGATCCACCACCCTTCACTTGCATGTTACTTTTAGTACTCCCTAACAAGTGTACATCTTCAACCACCTCATGGATATCACTTGTTTTGTGAACTACAAACAGCTCCACCATATCCTCCCTAACCCCAATGTTAGCTATATTCATTGCATCTTTATCAGTTCGCAGCATCCTTAAGCCTTCTTCTGTATTCTGATCCTGTGATTTGTACCACATTGTAGCAATATCTTTCTTCAAATACCCTTGTCTGCTCACTATGTCATAAACCTCAATCAGGCTCCATTCATCTTCATTGCAGTAGTCTATGACAGTTGTCTCCCCACCCAAATACTTCAATTGCCCTCGTTGAAGTCCAAAGCTACCATGGTGGTAAACTTTGACACTAAAATAACTCATTCTAACCAACAGACCCTGTTACAATAGGCAAACGTAACGAAACAACATCAATCGCAGGCACACATTCAATCACCAGAAAACGTAAATTCATGCCCTAACTAACATAAGCAACGAACATTTTGCTGAGAATACAAAAAACCAACTAAACCCTAAAAATGCACGCAATCTCATACATTGCCGGCCATCTTTTCTTCGTGGAACTACTCAATAAAATCCCAAAAAACAAAATTTTTTTCAAATACATACCTCGTTGCACGATCAAACTCTGTCACCACAACAAAGGTGTAAGCTTTCATGCAAAACTCCCAAGAACGATCCACCAACTACCTTGCAGCCCCTCCCTACGATCAGCCTCGACGAAGAGAAAAAATGTGTGTGGTAACCAGAACTGGAATAAAAAACGTTGGGTAGAGGTGTTGTGATTCTTTGACGTTTCGTATTTGCTATAGTGAACGGTATATTGGACGCGAAGAGGCAGACGTGTGTATCTCAACCTTTGGGCTTACTCACTTAATGTCCACGTGTGTAACGCCGTTAACCAAATGTTAGTAATTTGGACGGTAGGACAACATTGATTCGATTTAGAAACGTTTGGGACACAAATAGGACGTTTAAAACGTTAGGGATAGGTTTGAGACTTACCCCAAACGTTGGGGACATAAATGATACTTTACTCTTTTGGTAATTTGTGTATCTAATTATGCAAATACTTTTGATTTGGCTAATACTTCTGATTTGTGGCTTCATTATGTCATTTAGGTCCTTCAGGGGCGGAGCTAGATAAAATATTAGAGGGAGCCAAAAATATTTACACAATAAAATAATATTAAAATAAAATTTTAAGGGAGGACTTAACTGAAATTTATATATAATTTACATGTAAAAAATTAAAATTAGGGGGCAATTGCCCCCCTTTCTTTATAGGTAGCTCCACCCCCGAGGTCCTTTTATTTGTTCCAAAAAGAAATGCTTCCTAAGTACATCATGTACGTTGTGTGATTACATCCTGAAAAATTTATGTTATAAATTTGTGTAATGAGAAAAATATTTAGCATTTGGATTGGAATTAAATTGATAGTTTGCACGTTTAAAATTTTTGCATTTTCATAGATCAGATGATGATGTTGATTCTATGAATGTGTGGAGATCTAGTACTATATTTAACTACTGAGTTTGATTATCATGTTTACTGAGTTTGATTATACTCAAGTTCAGTGCTATATTTGGCTACTGAGTTTGATTAATCAAACTCAATAAACAAGTATAATCAAACTCAGTGGTCAAATATAACATTAAACCTGAGTATAATCAAACTCAGTAAATATGTATAATCAAATTTGGTAGTCAAATATAGCACTGAACTTGAGTATAATCAAACTCAGTAAACATGTATAATCAAATTCAGTAGTCAAATATAGCACTAAACTTGAGTATAATCAAACTTAATAAACATGATAATCAAATTCAGTAGTTAAAAAATTGCTAACATGATAGTCAAATTCAATAGTGTCCCAAAATTTCTTCCACTCTCAATGTGTCCCAAAATTTCTTCGGATTTTCCTTCTTTCATCTCCAATTATTTTTTCTAAGGTTCCTGTCCCAATATTTGCATACGGACAAACTTGAGAGTCTCCTAATTTTCTTTATCTTGGTGCTTTTGCCTCCTTCAAGGTATCCAAACCTTTCTTTTTTATTTCTTTCTTTCCTTTTTATTGGCAATCTTTGGAGCTTCCTTATGCTGTTTTTTCTTTTGTTTTTTCCCTTTCATTTTTTCATGAAATTGATAATCTTTGCTAGCTCCAAAATCTTAGTTCGGCAATCATTTTTTGTTCTTTTTCTACTCGTTTTGGTGCAGTTTTCTTTCGCATTTTTTAAAACTAGTAAATTAAACAACCAAAATCCAATCAAATTCAAAAAGTAAAGAAAAGTTAAAACTCAATAATCAAATATCAAGTATGCTATAATCAAACATGCTGTAATATCATGTTTTAAAAGCTGAGCATAATCAAACAGACTCCAAATTATATCACAAAAATTCAGTTATAATCAAACATGTTCTGTAGATACTATACTATAATATCACTTTTAAAAACTGAGCATAATCAAACTCATTCAGTATAATAATCAAACATACTCCAACTCATATCCAAAAAAATTTAGTTATAATCAATTAATAGTCTACTAATAATCAAGAGCTCGAGGGAAAAAATAAAGAGAACTGACCTCTTATATTATCAGATTTTCAATAAATCAAGCTACTCAATAAAGTTAAACAAAACAATGATACTATCAATCAATTGTTAAAATTAGCAAACTGAGTCTTCAATTCAAAATCCTAACTTAAATATTTTTAGTATAAATTTTTGTTTGAGAGTATAAACTATGCACAACACAAATTGATTTATAGAAGCTCAAAATGAAGAAGGAAAATGTAGTTGAAGAAGTTGATAGAAGTTCAAAACGAACAAGAAAAATGCCATAGAAAAAACTGATAGAAGTACAAGGAATAGAAACTTACCTTGCAGAATCAAACAAAAAAAATGCAGTCGAAAAAATTCGCATCTGAGACAGAGAACACCGCGTCCGAGACAAAGGAAGGAGAATTGCAACTGCGCCTAAAAGAGAGAAGGAAAATTGTACCGCCGGAGAGAGAGAGAAGGAGAATCACGCTTGAGAGTGAGAATGAAAAAGGAGTCGTGTTGAAGAGTTAGAATGAGAGTGAGGGAAAGAGAAAGAGAAACGGTTGTTTCAGTGCTGTAAAGAGTGAGAGTGAGGTTAAGAGTGAAATTTTGATTTTTAATTTTTGAATTTTATATTGTATACATATATAAATATAGTGGTTAAAAATAATGGCCGAAAATAATATACATGTAGCACGACTTAATTTTTTTTATGTTTTTTTTTCTTTAACTAAATTTATTGTGATAATTAGTATATATATCCGTAGTTTGCATAGGATAATATATATATTTTAATTTTTAAATAAAAATATGCATAGTGATTTTTGTTATAAAAATTTTATAAAATCAATTAAATTTAAAATTTACTAATTTTAATATTAAAATAATAAAATCAATGAATAATAACTTTATTTGTTTTTAAAGTATAACTATTATACTCATTAATAGTAATATATAATTTATCATTAAATTAAAATATTTATATTATAATCCTATTTTTTCAAAAAATTTTCCTTAAATAACATTAGTGATTAAATTTATAAATATATTTTTATCGTAATTTATGAGTAAAATTTTTAAATTCTTACTCTTATGATAAAATCGATTTGAGCAAGTACAATTTAATATGGGATAAAATTTGTCTTTAAATTAGTATCATATTTATTTTTGGAATCATCATAATATGACAAATGTTGTTATTTATTGAAACTTACCAATATATTTTGTCTATTTTTGAGTTGAATGAAATAGTTGTACTTGTAATTAGAAACAGTTTTATATTTTTCTTGTTAGTTTAAACACCTACCAAAATTGCTAAAGATAAGATAATGCATAATATTTTGTCACAACGATAACAAATTTATTGGTCCAGAATAATTTAAAATATTTTTTCATATGTTAAGATAGATAATAAAAATTTTACTAAGAGAAGATATGATATAATTTATACTTATTTTTTATGCATAAACACCATACCATTATATTTAATTACTCATGATTCCTACAAAAAGGGAAGTAAGCCAAAAAGTTGAAAAAGAAGACGCACAACAACCATCATTCAGATTATTTTATCACTCAATTCTCCAATTAGAAATGAAATTAAGCACATAAGGAATATAATCAACTATGCTACATGTACACTAAAATTAGTCACCAAAATTAGCTATCAGTATAAAATACATGTTGAAATATAAATATACATTGAAAATAAATTAAATCACACATGTATTTATGTACTATATTGATAGCTGATTTTAGTTACTGATTTTAGTGTATAAATAATATTTTTGGAATATAATTTATACATTAAGACTCAACATGTAAAGAATGATGATAAATTAACTTGTATGGGATAAAATGATAAAATTTATAATAAAAAATTATAAAAATATAAACAAATAGGAATAAAGAAATAGAAGAGATAGAATACCATAATAAATAACAATATTTTATAGTTTATAAAAAAATTAAAAAGTAAAAATAATGCATCAATGAAGGAAAAAAAAGTATTGACCAATGAAAAGATAATTAGTAAAAAAAAAATAAGATTCTCTTCTAGCATATATGACTTTTGACAATAAATAAATTATAAAATATCAAAATAAGTAAAATAAAAAAGGAAAGAATGAAATTGTCTTTTTTAATAAATTGAAAATATATTCACGATTATATAATTGATGGTGGACATATAACTATTAAACAATATATTGTAAGAAAATATTAATAAAAATATTAGATTTCATATAAAATAAAAAATATAAACCATGAATAAAAATCTAAAATTTAAAATTAAAATATTTAAAACTAAGGAAAAAAAACTTTAAGTAAAATATAACTCATCAAACATTACCGTGACAATAAATTAAAAGAAATAACACATATTTGAATTAATTAAGTTAAATAATTGATATAATAAACTAACTATAATTGTTGGTTCAATAAAATAAGTTGAATAAATAAAAAATATCTTATAAATATACCATAAAAAAATTATAACACTTTTAAAATTATTAATCAAAATATATAAAACAAAAAGATTAATACAAATTATAAAAATTTAATTTTTTTATTTTAATCAAATCAAATAATTAATATAATTGATTAGTTATAGTAAATGTGGTCAAATAAAATATTAAATAATTTGATATTTATTTCGATCATATCAAATAAATGGTTAATTATGACACTTTTAAAACTCATTAATCAAAATACATTAGAGGAAAAAAATTAATGCAAGTTAAAATAAAATTAATTCATTGTTAAATAATTAATATAATTAATTAGTTATAGTTAATGTGTTCAAACTAAATATTAAATAATTTAATATATATCTCAATTATATTAAATAATAATTAATTAATACATTTAAATAAATTAAATAAAATAAATAAAAAAACACTTTTAAGAACATGTCAACTACGTTATTATTAAAAAAAATTCAATTTTAATAATATCGTCATTATATTATTTTACATTTAATTATATTCTACAAATGCTGACAGAGCACATCCTGGTGTCCAATATACGTACATCTCTTGTCTCAAATTATTTCAGAAAAGTATTTTTTTAAATTATATAAAAATTAATATTTAATGAATAATTATATTAATTATCAATTAATCTAATTATTAATTATTATAATATAATTGTCAATCATACATAATTAACATTTATATGATATTTATATTGGCATCAAACATACTGATGTGGAATATTCTGGTGCCAGTATGCTTGTTTAGCTATATAATTATTTCTATAATATGTTTAGATATTAATATATATTAGAGAAAAAAAAATATAAAATTGTTTATTTTAAATCAGAGAATTATAGTTTACATAATTGATAACCAATACAATTTTAAAAATAAAGTAAAATCTTTAAATTAAAATATATTGCGTATGTAAATTAGTAATTAATAATATAATAAAAAATGCTATAGAATCAATATTTTTAATAAAAACAAAACTAATAAAAAAAAACAGACTAGTTCTAGCTCAAATAAAAATAAAAAAAGTTTCCTTAGTTTGGATTCAAGGTGTCTTTTATATATATATTGATTGTAACATCCTAATTACCCTAAGCCTTACCTCGCGTCGTAAAGCAAAGGTTAATCAAAGATTACGACAGTTCTAACGCTCATACACATAATATAGGAAGAATTAATATATTTTAGAAGTCCGATGAAGAATTAAGCTCAAAAACAGAGTTGTAAAAACGTAAAACGCACTCACGAAGCTATACTAAACGAAGCACAAGATATACGTATGGATATCAAAGTATATGTAAATAGATATATCAAAAGATAATAATATAGAGATTTAGCCGCCGCTCGCAGAATTTAAGCCGGCTAGTTACATACAGACATACAGAGTTTAGACAGTTAAAAATAGCTTATACAAACTTCCTCTCAAAGCAAGCCTCTAGGCAAATTAAATACAAAAGTGAGAGATCTTAAACAAAATAATCAAAAAGACTTCAAACAAGATAGTGGTCCTCCACTCTGTCACCACCAAGCAACTCACCGAGGTGGGTTACGACCTGCATCTGAAAAACAACAACAGAATATGGTATGAGAACCGGAGGTTCTCAGTATGGTAACAGTTCCCAGTGATGTAAGATATAAGACTTCGAGACGCCAGAGGCAATCCTAGAACTTCATATCCATCACAAGATTCAACTTAAAGCATAACTAAAACATTAAGACATCACTTAAAACCATAATGATAAAGGGTATTCTAACTTGGTGGATTTCTAAACTAACAACTCTTCGCTGTCCCACAGCCTTCGCCAACCTATCCTCCATGCGATCTCATTTCCACCACCTTTCGAACCTCCTCAATCCCAGTAGAATACACAGATAGATAACAATGCAAGGAAAACACAAGTATAAGCATGTATATCAAGTAATTCAATTAGACAATTAGGCATGTTATACAATTAGGCATACAATTCAAGTCAACAAAGCAAGCAAGCAGATAAAAGATGCACATGATGAATGCCTATCCTTTTTGCTGTGATATCACATTGTCCGTTCAACTGCCAACCCGACACATCTCCATGGAGACGTCACCCTTCGGTCTCATATTGGGAACCCCAAGATATCGTGCCCGGATCACGGTCCAGGATGTCAATGCCTATACACTATAGTGATTCCGAAGGGATGCGAGCGGGATACTCTTGCCACGGACCTCACATCTCAGCGTAAGAGGGATAAACCTACCATCCTTATGCCGCCACCGCGACCTCGACAGGCGGGATTAACCTACCATCCCTGCCAGGCGTATAGCGTCTTAATATCAATCTCATTAAATAATATATCATCGCGACCTCGACAGGCGGGATTAACCTACCATCCCTGCCAGGCGCATAGCGTCTCAACAATCTTATTAAAATATTTCATTAGTAGTTTTCAAAAATCATTTCATTTAGAACTCATTAGTTCACCACTTTCACAATTCATACCGAACTCATTAGTTCACCACTTTCACAATTCATTTAGAACTCATCAGTTCACCACTTTCACAATTCATTATCAATAATCACCAATACGATACGCTGCCTTCTCATTCAACCAAAACTGTCCTCAGTACTCCAGAAACCTAAGCCTCCGTTCTCTAACTTTTTACCAGAAATACTGAATCAAATTGCCTAGGACCTTTTCTATGTTTTGACATCCAAAAATAAGCCAAAGAGTCTTATATAAGTGTCACAGAAGTTTACAAGCTTGCCGGGAAGGTAAAACAGTTAAAAACAAGGTTTTTATTGAAAAACAAGGCAGTGTGCGTACGCATAGGGTTGTGCGTACGCACGTCCAAGAGAATTTTCAAGAAGTGTGCGTATGCATAGAGGTGTGCGTATGCATAGGAAGTAAAAATTTCCATTTTGCTCGTTCACACATTGCATGCGAACGCCCTCAATAGAGAGCACTTTCAGAGTGTGCGTGCGCATGGCTTGCAAAACTTCGTTGGTTGTGTGTGCGCACAGAGCGTGCTAGCGCTCCCAACATCAGCCCTATCCCCTTGTGTGCGTGCGCACAAGAGTGTGCGTACGCACGTTTTCAAAAATACAAGGGGTGTGCGTGCGCACGCAAACCAGAAATCACAAATTCTGCAGCATTCACAGAATTCAGATTTTAGACACCAACTTGCAACGATCATATCTTTCTCTACAAAATTTAGATTTCCACAAAATTGATACCCTTTTAAAGCTCTTTAAATTATCTTTGACTTGATATAAAATTCATTCCATTTCACAAACTGTAGCTCAAGATATGATCCGTTGAAGTTCATCAAAAATCCATTTTTACAAAAGTTCACTAATTTCTCGATTCCCAAAATTCATAACCAAACCAAGTCAAAACCACACCAAACTCCAACTTACCTCAGAATTTACCCTTTTTTGTCTCAGTTTTACCAATATTCCCAAATTTCCTTTCACATTACCTAATTCTCAACTCCAATGATCATTTGCATCACACTAACACAATTCCTTACCCAACACAATCATGAATCACCATTATATCACTAACAATCATCACAAATCAAACTCATTCAAATTCAATCTCAAATTTCAATATCATTTATCAACTTCAACATCACAATTAATTAAAATATTCAAATTCATCAAAGCATCATACATCCTTATTCAACAATCTCATCAACCAATTCAATCCAACCTACCCTATGAGTCACTAGCCTAAGTGTCCAGAAATATTATATATTACATAGAGAAAATTGAAACCATACCTTGGCCGATTCTCAATATGTACTAATCACCAAATTGACCTCCACCAAGTTTCCACAAGTTCTCTCAAACTCAATCAAGCCACCAAGTCGACTTTCAAGTCACCAACATTCTCCATATAACACCAATTCAAGCTATATACACATAATTCATACCTAATCAACCTAGGATTTATCATAATCATAATTTTACAAGGGTTAAGAATAAACTCACCTCACCCAATATTGATTGAGTCAAAACCCAATAGGAATCAAGTGCTAGAGTGTACTTAAACACCCAAAAACACAAGATTTCACTCAAAACCAAAACCAAATTTTCGAATTTCACAAGGGCTTGAAGCTGGACAGGAAATTTCGAGAAACTTATCACAATACTTAGCTAGAAGTGACGGGCTCGGCGAGAGCTTCGCGAATCGGAGCACCGTAGCTCGAGATATGATGGATTGAAGAAGAGAGTGAATAGTGTTTTAGCTCTCCCCTCTCACTTCACTCTTGCAGTTGTGTTTTGTGTTTATGAGTGTGGTGAATGAGCTGATGGCTCATTAAAGAAGGTATTATATGTTGGGCTTGGGCCCAACTTGGACCCGGTCCAACCCGTTAGCGTTTTTGGTCTGTTTGGCCTAATTTCGGGCCAAACCTTTAAAATTAACGCTCGGTTTTCAACTTTAAATATTTTCCTAAGGTATTCTACTGTTTTTAATTATTCTCGCACAATACCGGACAGACTTAAATCGGTTCGATCGGTTCATCTGCCGGTTCGAGTTTTTATGCGGTTTTTCGCAGAAAATTATATTTTCCAACTCAAAAAAATCTACTAAGTCCAAATATCATATTTAAATTCTCTAATTCACATTCTAAATTTTTAAATCCTATTTTAGATAATTAATGAAATTTCAAATCATTTATAGTATTGTCTTTTTTATTTAAATTCATTAATTATTTACAAAAAGCCAATCTTAAAAAAAAAGTTATTTACAAAAGCAATTCTTATTCCAATTTTTTTTTATTATTTCCCCATCTCTCATTATTCCAATTTTTTTCTTGCATCCAAATTACCTTCGTCCCTCTTTCACTAGTACCATGTGCCATTGTCACTATCCGGCTACTATCACAAAAAAATAAAATTATTTACACAAAAAAAATTAGTTATAAAATTAATTAGAGTAAAGATTTAATTTAATTTCTGTTCATTCTTACAAAAAATAAGGCAATCCCTATTTTAAAAAAAACTTTAATTCTTAATCTTTTTATTTTGAGATAATATGACATCTTTATTAAAAAATTCATTAAATAGTAACAATAATTATTTTTGTAGAGTTTTATATGTATTTTATGGGGTTTTAAATTTTTACAAAATTTTTTTTAATAATATAACCAATTAAAACTACTACTACCACCATCTTTATCATTCTCATCATTATTACTTCTACCTCTACTATTTTTATTGTATAACCATATTTTATCATCATTGTTATCTCATCTACCATCATTATCACCATACCAATATCATTAACATTAATATTCTCTTATTTAGTTTCTTGTTTGATGTTATTTTTTCCTTTAAAAGATATTCATACTGCAATAAATTTTTTCTTGCGATGTTATTTCTAGCAACGGTCTTTCTCCTTTTAACCACCATCAGTGAATGAATTTTTCAAAAATAAACTTATTAATAGTTTGCGGGAGTTTAAAACCCCCACAAATTACAAATAAAACTTCTACAAAATTAATTTTCATTACTATTTAGTAGATTTTTTAACAGAGAGATCATATTATCCCAAAATGAAAAGATTTATTGCCGAAATGTCCTCTTTTTTTGACAGAGATCACCTTATCCTTCATGAAAATAGATAAGGACTGACTTGAGTATTTACTCGATCAATTCTAATGTATTTATGTATAAAATTTATTTTTTTACACACTTTTAATAAATATTTTATATTTCAATATGCATTTTGTTTTTAGAATAACTGATTTGATCACTAACTTTTTATCACTACATGGAGAATAGAAAATAGCAACGGTTTTACTAAAAAAAATTTATGGTTAAAAATCATCGCAAAACAGACCAATATCAGTGCAATAACAGTTGTCTTTTACAGCAATGAAAAATAAATCTGTAACAGTTTTTACAACCATTAATATAACTACTGCTATATCAAAATATTACACCAATTTACTACTACAATATTTAAATTTGGAATTCGTTGCTTTGTTGCAACTGTTTTAACTACTACTATTTGAAAACATGAAATTTTCATTTTCTTTTTATTATCTTGTGCACTGAAACCTTTTCTTTTTATGTAAAAGGGATTAATCGTCGACAACATTTATCTAATTAACAAGAAAGAAATTAAGTTGTAAAAAAACTTAATTAAACAAAAAATAAATTAATGGCTGTCATTACAGCGGATTCCTTCTTCATACGCTATACCAAAAATAAAGGGTTTATCCATAAAAAAATTTGTGGCTAAACTCTAAAAAAATTGTGGCAATTATACTTTTACAATAAATGAATATTCGTGACTAAAGAGGGCGATGCGTTTTTAATTAGCCACGTTTTTTACTCTAATAACCACAGTTTTAACATCCGTGGAGACATTTTGTAAGCCACAATTTTGACACGTTTAGACACGTTTTTTTTTCGTGGCAAAATAAAAGAATGCACAACGAAATCATTGTTTTTACCACACTTTAGCCGTGACAAAATTGGCCAGACCGAGTTTTTTTTTGCCATACTTTTTTCCGTGGCTAACGATAAAAGTTAAATTAAAAAAATATCATAATAAAAATACTCCTTAATATAAAATTACATCATATAATATTAAAAAAAATAATCACATTCCTATACGTATTATCCATAGTATAAAAATATGAAATTAACTAATACTTAGTATAGAAAAGCAAATATCCTAGATTAAATGAGTTTAATGTTAAAAAAAATATTCAAATGAACTATTACAAAATAAATATCAGACTCTGCTAAAATGATATAGAAAACTAAAAGTCAGAAAGTACTAAGATAAAATGAATTTATCAATCTCTACATTTCTTGTTACACAGACAATTCACATGTAAAAATATTTTCAAGGTAAATAGCAAAAAGAACACATAATTTTAGCCACTGAATTATACTCCAATTGCTTTGTGTGCTCCAATAAAATCTGCTAAACAAGATAAAGATCATGAATTAAGCTAAAAAATTAACAGACCATGATTTGACTCCTGATAAAAAAAATTAAGGTACAACACTTACTTCTCGGATGTAATTTGTAACTGCTTTACCGTCTTCAGTTGTCAATTACATAACATTTTCCAAAATATTAGAATCTATCTACAACCAGAAATAAAAAAAAAATGCATATTGGAATAACAAAAAGAAAGGTCTAAAATTAACTTATATTGTTGACTAAAAAAATATAAAAAAACAAAATAATGCCATAAAAATTAACCTGAAAAAGTGTCACTTTATCCAATAGAATTCTAACAATAACATCTAGTTCTACATGGTACATAATTTATTATAAATAAAAAATATAATTAGTCAATATTTTTATAATTATGGCAATTAATCAGATTCATATAAACTAATAAAAGATTAAAAAAATTAACATACATGAGTTTTTAGGAAAATATTATTTTGTCTTTGAAGTTTTCTATTATAAATTAACTCCAGCAGTTAACAAACCAAATAACATAATATTTATTATATTATTTAACAATTTAAAATAGATATAAATTTAAACAAAACATAAAAAAATATTAATTTTGATTCACTTCACATACCTCAGTTCAAATCGTCCTCCTTATTAAAATAAGGAAAAATCTATGTGGCCAATAACTTTATTAAATTTTGGCCAGTATATAACCAGCAAAAAAAATGAGCTATTGGATAAAATCTTACATCAATCTCACACCATTAAAACTATTTTAATGGCTACAAATCACAAAAATTGCTGATCCCGTAACATTCCTCTTAAAATAAATTAAACTACACTAATATATAATTTTTACATAGAATAGTAGCCATCAAAACTAATAATTAATACTGAAATTAATTGGTTGATATGCAAAACTGTAAAACCGGGAGTAATAGATTAAAAGCAAAGGACAAATGCAAAATAGACATAAATATATTCAAACTATTAGACCTACATGAATTTAATTATTAATTAGTAATTAAATTAGTTAATATTTTAATTAATCAAAGTTAGTAGTTTATAGAATTAGTTAGATTATAAACATGTATTTTTTTTGTACTATTCTAACTAATACATATTATGAATTAAGTATTGAAACTATATTTTTACAGAAAGACTACGACAAAAAAAAGTGCATAGAACATAGTAAAAAATGGAAAAAATAAGTTAAATTGTTTATATATGATTAGGTAGAGCTACAAGCAAGTACTTTCTCTATATTATTCTAACTAATACATATTGTGAATTAGGCACTGTAACCGCATCTTGACGGAAAGAACACGTTAAAAAAAATGTACCCTTTTTATCATGAATTTTATATTATTCCAGTGCTTAATTTACGTGAATTTTACATTTTTTAACATTCGTTCTCAATTAGTTAGAGCTATAAGCATGTACTCTTTTATACTATTCCAACTAATGCATACCTTATCAATTGAAGATGACAGCATTGGTAAGGAGAGAGAAGAAATCAACAATTGGCAAACTGGGTAAGCCTGCACCCTGAAGAATTTATTATTAGGGTTTAAATTTGGGAAAAATGGAAACTACATATAAAATTTTTGAAATGGACGGCGGGAAATACTCATTGATAGACGCGCAAAATTTGAAAATGGAGAGCGTTTAATTTTGCCACGGTAAGCATTGGGTCTGTAGAAATTGAGAGA
This sequence comes from Arachis hypogaea, assembly GCF_003086295.3. Taxonomy (NCBI): domain Eukaryota; kingdom Viridiplantae; phylum Streptophyta; class Magnoliopsida; order Fabales; family Fabaceae; genus Arachis; species Arachis hypogaea. The sequence continues at coordinate 122,036,891 of NC_092051.1, read as the reverse complement.
GTCCAGCTCAAGTTGGTTACAGACAAACAAGAACATAAAAAATATCCGCACAATTGGGTCTTGCAAGTGATTACTATGGTCGTGAAGATTTACCATTATTTTTCGTTCGTGAATATCTTCCCGTAATAAACTCCCGTGTTTCTGGTAGTGATAATGTGATCCAGAAAAGAAAAAAAAAAAATTATGACTCTGGAAATTTTTCCTCAAAAGTATTGGGGATATATGGATTCATGTCGTTCCCTCAACCCGCTTCATTTTTTGATAAAAAAAAAAAAGATATATAGGTCTATAACGTTACGCAATAATGCTAGGGAATCAAGATGGTTTCAGCAAAAAACCAGCCAAATATCTTTAGGTGAATCCAAAACCTCTACGTGGATGGTGCTTATGTTAGGCATTAGAATGTTTTTTTTCTTTGTAAATTGGATGTTTCTGAATCTGTTTTCTGATTTATCATGTTTTAGGCATTTGGAGAGAGAAGGAGGGTAAAGAGACGAAAGCTAATTGAATCAGTTTCCGTGATTCACGTTGCAATGATACTGAACGTATCTCCTCCTAGTTTAAATGTAGTGAAACATTTAAAAACCAATATTTTAAATCATAAATAAATAAAACTAATTACTATATTTATAATTAATTAAGTTATTCCATTCTTTACTGATTTGGAGTTGGTTCCATATACTTTTCCTAACGTTACACAATTATTATTTTATTATATAGAATTGAACAACGTTATACTACTAGTACAATTTATTATTTTTGTCAGCAGTTAATCAATAATATTTAAAAGTGTTGTTTAAAAGTATGGCATTAAATTGTTGAATTGAAGGTGTTAGATTACTGATTAAAAATGTTGACCAATATAAATTAAAATGGTTAACCTTCAAACTTTTTTCTGTAGGATTATAGATCACAATTAGATACAAAGGAATTTGTGTATATTTAGGAGTAAAACTTGCTTCAATGAATATATCCTAGCTTGTATGTTGAGAATAATTCAATAATAATAGAAATCTATACTTGATTACTTGTGTAGCTCTGAGCAAGAAAATCTCTCCATATATATACAACACACTTAATTAGGATTTTGATAATTTGATATACAACTTAATAAAATAGAAGAATAATTAATATATACACCTCATATCTGTAAAGTTAAAGCATGCATAGATCTCTACTTTGTCTGGGAAGGAAAGAAAAAAAAAAGAAACTACTTAAAACACTAAATATATATATTGATGATAATTTCACTATTCACTGTAAGGACGGATGGTTTTTCGATCTTAATAAAGCTTCAAAGTTGGATGAAGAAAATCACACCTGTACGGTATACTATTCTCATTATTGTTGGAAATTAAACAATAAATATGTGTTCATGCAACTGCAGAGCAATGAATAGATGAGCCAAAAACTAAAAATCATGAAAGAACAACTTACTCGTGATTATATATATTTTGTTGAACTTTCAATTTTCATGAGTTGCTTGATGAAGCAATAAATTGGAAAATAATGCTAAATAATCTTAGGGTGACTAGTGCACGTACGTAAGACTTAATAATTTAAATCTGGTTGAGAAGTTTAGGCTGGATACTAAATAGAACTCAACCTGATTTAAGTTGAAGGAAGAAAAGTATATATACCTCCAGACACACAAAACACGTAGTCTATTATTCTATTATAAAATTTAAATTTGAATTACCTTTAAGATTATATATTATATAGTGACTTTAATTTAATGAAGTTCGGTCAACATATGTATCCCATATTCGTGACAGTATGCGGATTAGTCGGGGTTGGAGGATATTGTAAAAGATAAAAAAAAAAATTTATTTTTAATTATATGTACCGTTTGTTTATATATATTGAAATAAACTCAATTATATAAAAAAAAAATATTAATTTTAGATCCGTTATAAAATTATTTTATAATACCAAAATAATTATAAAAAATCAAATAAAAAATATAAAATGAGATGCCACATTTAACTCACAACCTTAAAGATATTAAGTTAACAAGTATCTTATCTTATAAATTTCTCATTTTTTCTTATTTTTTTCGATATTCAACTAATTTCATACTTCCATAAAACTTACAACCTTAACATACACTAGCAAATAACAACGTATACCATTTATAAACCTTATTACACCTTTTTTTTTTCTTTTTCTCATAAAGTATAAAAAAATTTCATTGTCATATTTTTCTTTATTTTCTCTCGGTTTTATGGCATCAGATCAGATTTTTTAAGTGTTAGCTTTGAGGTGGAAATCACGCACGCAAACTGACAAACAAAAGTCAAAATGACACTATCAAGCATACATGTTTTTCATTATGTTTGAGTCAAAATGAATGTGGCCAAAAAATAGGCGAGAAGCAACGTCATTCAACCCACAATATATATGCACCTTGAACACGCCAATTAGTGAGCTAATGAAGTTTAATATATTGAAATAAGTCCAAATTGATGAGTAGGTAAGAACCCTATATATATATATAGTTAAAGGAGAGCCGAAAAGTTGAAAGTGTTATATTGGTGTACATAATTTTCACCAACCAAACCTTGGAATAAAAAATTTGCAATGTTACTCTTTTGGGGTTGGTGATCCTCTACAATGTGATGGTGGCTGGTTCTTGTTGACAAGTGAAACTTTGACACCAACCGTTGATTGTTACGTTTTGCTACTTCAACCAACTCCAACAAGTCCTCAATTCATGGGTTTGTCTACACTACACTACTACTACTACTACACTACCCTCTTTTTTTAAGTGCAATCCAAGACTAAATGTTTCATTATATGCCTTTTGAGTTTTCTCTTCCACCAAGTTGTTTGGAAAATGAGTTTTTTTCACCATGTTTGAGAAATAAGCCATTGTATAAGAAGAATAAAATGATAATTAAATTTTTGAAAATGTTAATTTTGGACTAATTAAATTTTTTTTTTCAAAAAAAAGTATCAATTAAGTTCTCAAAGATAATAAACAGTAAACATATATGTTTTTCTATTAATGAATAGTGTAAAACGAAACCAAATTGTCCATGTATTTTGATATTTACAATGGTGCATGTCTCGTTATTGTCACATGAGTATGAAAATGATCTAATTTTAGAGTGAAGTATTTATTATTTTTTGAGTTTTCATATATCCATTATCAATTGCTCTCTATTTATCACAATCCTATCAAAACAAGTGAAGTTTCGCTCTAAAAGTTATTATCTACATGACTATTTTTTATAGATAGACATGTCAAAATAATTAACTATACATATAAGTATCACCCCTAAATTTTAGTTGATAAATTGATAGAAGAACATCATATATCCACCATTTGCTATCCCAAAAGACTAAATTAATATTTTTTAGAGATTAAACCTAATTTTACTCCATATTTTTTAGTATTATGTAAAAAACAGTCGATTATACTGTTGTAAAATGTTTAGTTATTCACATACGACGAATTTGGTTATTCTATTATGACTAATTTAATTATTCTAGTAGTTTATTATTTGTTGATAAAATAATAAAATATATAAAAAATATATAAATATATATAAATACAGAACAAATTTGGTATTTGGTATTTATAGAGCATTTTTGTATATTTATATAACACAATAAGCACAAAAAATATAATTGATTAAAAATCTGTAAATGATACAATTTAAAAAGATGAAAGTGGTGTGAGAGACTAAAAGAAATATGCAAGAGACACCAAAATTCAAATCAAATTATTCAATTTTTTTAATATATAAAACAAGGAATAAAACTTTGAAAGATAGGAACGGAAAGATAAATAAATATAAATGAGGGGGACATTTTACAAAACGGCTCAAACTTTAATAATATGGATAAAATGCTATTTTTTATTTGTTTGTTCATGGTCTTCTTAGTTAATATATTTAATTATTTATGGTCATTGTTTAACTTTTACTATATTTTAAAGTTTAATTTTGATGGGTTAATAATATAAAAAGTTTATACAAATATTTAATTATATTTAATTATTTATGCATTTTATATATTTTTTAAATAATAAATTTAAAAATTATTTATTTTTAATAATATATAATTAATTATTAATATAAATTTTTTTTACGGTGACAATATATGAAAATGAAATTATTATTTTATTCACATAAAATAATATAATAAGGGTATCCATAAGGTTTTGTTGACCCTAAAATTATACCAGTATAACAGAATATAGGGTAAAATACTATAATAAATAAAGGAGAACAAAATTTTACACAAATAAGCTAAATAAAAAATTGGTTAATAAATTTATTAATGTATATTACTATATAGTTCGAATCAGTATGTTTCGAACTAGAATTACATGTAATTCGAATCAATGTGATTTGAATTACTCACACACGTAGATACACTATAATTCGAATAAACCTGATTCGAATTACACTCGCAGCCTGATTCGAATTACATTCACAGTAATTCGAATCAGGGTGATTTGAATTACACTCACACACTCTGCATATAGTAATTCGAAATGGCCAGATTCAAATTACTCATTATTTAATTCTGCCCATTCTTTTATTAAAAAATTAATAATTGATTAAAAATAATAATTTAAAAATTAAAAAAATATATATTTTATTTCATGCATTAAAAAAAGCTAACACAATATTTAATTACGAGATTTTTTAAAAATATTAATGAGCTATCAATTCGAATTTCATACAATACTCTTTTGTCCATTTTTAATAGCTCATGAAAATTTTTTTAATAAATTTATTTAAATTATACCACAAAAAATATTTTATTCTATATAAAATAATTTAAAAAAATGGCTTAAAAGATGTTAGGAATACTGTAAAAATTTGTAATGTCCTAATGACTTAGGACATTAAAGAAATACTCTACATAGTCAATAATAATTTAAAAATTAAAATAAATATAGTTATAACCAGTATTTACCTAAATTACTAGAATATTACAAACTTTTATAGTACTCCTAATATTTTTTAAGCCATTTTTTAAAAATTATTTTGCATAGAAAATGGCTTAAAATGGTTTAAAATGGTTTAAAATGCCCTTTATTCTATGCAAAACAATTTAAAAAAAAATAGCTTAAAAAATGTTAGGAGTACTATAAAAATTTGTAATATTCTAGTAATTTAGGTAAATACTGGTTATAACTATATTTATTTTAATTTTTAAATTATTATTGAATATATAGAGTATTTCTTTAATGTCCTAAGTCATTAGGACTTTACAAATTTTTATAGTACTCCTAACATTTTTAAGTCATTTTTTTAAAAATGTTTTGCATAGAATAAAGGACATTTTAAGCCATTTTAAGCCATTTTCTATGCAAAATAATTTAAAAAAAATCGCTTAAAAAATGTTAGGAGTACTATAAAAGTTTGTAATATTCTAGTAATTTAGGTAAATACTGGTTATAACTATATTTATTTTAATTTTTAAATTATTATTGACTATGTAGAGTATTTCTTTAATGTCCTAAGTCATTAGGACATTATAAATTTTTATAGTACTCCTAACATCTTTTAAGCCATTTTTTAAAATTATTTTGTATAGAATAAAATATTTTTTTGTGGTATAATTTAAATAAATTTATTAAAAAATTTATAAAAAAATATTCATCAGCTATTAAAAATGGACAAAAGAGTATGTATGAAATTCGAATTGATAACTCATTAATATTTTAAAAAAGTCTCGTAATTAAATATTTTGTTAGCTTTTTTTAAATGTATGAAATAAAATATGTATTTTTTAATTTTTAAATTATTAATTTTTTAATCAATTGTTAATTTTTTAATAAAAGAATAGGCAGAATTAAATCATGAGTAATTCGAACCTTGCCAATTCGAATTACTACGTGCAGCTTGTGTGAGTGTAATTCGAATCACGTGTAATTCGAACCAGGTTGATTCGAATTATAGTGTGTCTGCGTGTGTGAGTAATTCGAATCACATTGATTCGAATTACATGTAATTCTAGTTTGAAACATACTTATTCGAACTATATAGTAACGTACATTGGTGGATTCATGAATCAGTTTTTCATTTGGCTGATTTGTGTAAAATTTCGTTCTCCTTGGCTTATTATAGTGTTTTACCCTAGAATATATTTCTGCAAATTTTTTATTTTGTTTTTGTTATTTTTAATTTATAAGTTTTTTTTAATTAATAGTATCTTTCAGTCCAATAAAATAAAAATTAATCTGTTCTAAATTAAATTTTTTTAGTGTCAAAGGATAAGAAGAAATAAAAGAAAACACATTAAATATTAAGGACGTTGTTCCCTTTCAATTGTTGTATACAATTAGATGCTGCATATTTAGCTAAAGCAATAATAATCTGATTGGCATCTCTTTGAATTAGATTGACTTCTCCTCTTCAATTTCAGTTTAAAATTTTTTTATTTTAGTCATTAAATCATTATCAAAACTTTGTACTTGGTTGTTCCTATATATCGTTAACAAGGATAAAAGCATCTAAACAATCCGTCTTGTAAGTGATCTCTCTAAACCTAGCTTCCTATGTTAGAATTAACCCTCTCTAAATTGTAAAAAATTCGCTTTAAAGAATAGTAGCAGTTAGCAAATGGTAAAGAACCAACACAATCACACAACCAAGAACTATTATAGTCATACAACACACACCCAAAACCAGTAAATTCATCAAATTTACTAGCATCACATTTTATTTTAACCGAAAATTGGGTAAAAGGAGACAAAAAAATAGCAAATAAGGAATAGATATATAATATATAGATAAGAACTTATGAAATTCAGATTAAAAATATATGAATAAGAGTTATAAACTTTACCAATTTTCCATAAATTAGCCGAATTAAAAATATTATTGTTATGATGCCTCCAAATTCACCAAATAGTCGTCAAGAAAAGTAAGACATTAGAATTAATGTCCCTGCGCAATCAGCAATTTAAATTCTATTTAAGTGTTTGTGGTTGATTATTAGATTTTTTTATTTATTTGTTGTTGTGCTCAAAGAATTGCTTTTATCGAATTTGAAGGATTATTTAAAACGAAAAAGGTCCCATATTAATGCAAATGTTAATCCTGTTATTACTTATGATGATATCAATTAAATATTATTATATACCTTATATTTATTTTTCAATGTAGAAGGAAAAAGAAAAGATTAACGATTAATGCATGGCTAATTAAGAGTCACAGATACTCATCTTTTTTAAGTAATAGTATCAAGTGACCATTTTAAATATGAAATAATAAGTGAGCCACACAACCACAATAAAGTCCCAAATACTCAATAATCAGAATAGTTGAAAACTTTCCCACTTTCATGACCATCTCCACTGTGTCGACAATAAGGTGAATTCTAAATTTTAAATCTTAAATTTTAATTTTTATTTTTAATCTCTCTTGCTTAACCACTTTCTAATCCCTACTATATTTTCATACGAGTAATCCCGAATTGCTTTTGCAAAGGTCATCCTTCAACACCAAAGGCAATCAGTGCATTTTTCTTTGGGCTATTGTTGCGCAAAATCGGTATTCAACTATTTGCAGGATCTAATTTTTTTTGGGCTTAGGCATTGTATTGGGTGGTTTTGCTCCTGGGCTCGTTTACTTTCGTTTGTATTAATATAGTAAAAGACTTCTCTAAACAAGAAAGCGTAAAAGACTCAACAAAAGGCGTTTGCTTTTGTAAGTACAAAAGAGTGCTCAAATAAAGCACATACAAAAAATCGTTTTTTGTTCTTAATATTTGGGATAAATTTTATTTGTATCTCTAAGTTTAAATCGTCCTATTTATATCTTTAACGTTTGTAAAAATTATTCAATACTATCCTACCATTAATTACACATCATGAAGTTTAACTGGAGTTCTAAAAACCTCTTCTTGAAGTTAGAATACAAATTTTTGAGTGGATGCAATATTAAAATTGAACACATTCAAGTGAGACCTAATTGAGAATGAATACATTCAAGTAAGAATAATTGAAAAATACAATCTGATCTGTTAGTATAATTAACAGCAAGATAACATTGAATTATTTTTATAAATGTTAGAGATACAAATAAGACGATTTAAACGTTAGAGATACAAATAGGACTCACCTCAATCGTTTGGGACAAAAATGATAATGACATTGGGATAAATTATAGGTGTTTAAAATAGGTGTTGTTTATTATCTTTTGTTTTACAGACTAATTCGCTCCACTTTCGTGTTGAGCTTCTTTGTTTAAAAAAAAAAAGTTAAAAAAAAAAAAAGAAAAGAAAACTCGTTCAAGATTGATAGCCTAGATCAATGACAAATTTGTTGCCTCTTAAAATGGCTTTTTAAACAATATGCTATTATTTCTAAAATTTATTATTAAAATATCAATTTTTTTCAAAATATTTGTATACTTATTATATTTAAAATTATTCAATTTTTTTAGCAGTAATTAAAAAATATAAAATTTAAAAAAATTAAAATAAAATAAGATAATTTTAAACTATTTTAAATTGATTTCACTTAAATAATTTTAATATTTAAATATGTTTAATTTCTCACTTTACTTGGCTAGATGAGTATATATGTTGTTTCTTTTCATGTTAAAGATGATGCTAACCAAACATAAAGTGACAGATCCATTAAAAAAAATACGGAAGAAAGGTTGGAATTCTAAGAGCAACTCCAATAGTTATTTTTTTAGAGTTTTTATTACTGAGAAAAAATGGAACCAATTATTGGAGTGAGATGAGAATGAATTCTTTTTCTTAGATCGAGAAAGGAGAATCCCTCTGAATGGGGACTCTTGTTGCCCAATAATAACTTGTCATTTGATAAATTATTTAAAAAATAAATAATTATAATAATTATTATATTAAATAATTATATTTTTATTTAATTAATAATTTATATTAATTATTTAAATAATAATTAATTATGTAATTAAATTATAATTAATTTATTAATAATTATAATAATTAATTAGATTAAATAATTAAATTTTTATTTAATTAATGATTTATATTAATTATTTATATCATAATTAATATTAAATATTATTTATATTATTATATTAAATTATAATTAATTAAATTTACTTACATTAAAAAATAAATTTAATTTTTACACCTTACAAAATAATTTTTGGTTGGGTTGGTTATTTTTATTTTTAAAATTTAAAATGCTAATCATATTATTAAAATTAGCAGTTGTAAAACTAGCCGTTGCAAAATTAGCCGTTGGAAACTAGCCGTTACTATATTACCGTTATTATTAATAAATTAATATTTTATTACTCTATATATACCACTTACATACACTTCTATTCTCACACTTTCTTCTACTATTCTTCATCTTCTTCCAAGTTTACGAAATCCAAGTTCTGCTGATATTATTTTTTGTTCGAAAAAATAGATCCAAACCAACTCAACTCTTTTTTCAATTATTTACAAAATTTTTCTCAAACTCCAAATACCCAACAATCTCAAACCTCAAACTCTCAAGTTCCAAATCAAAACTTCACACTACCAAATACATTTCAAAATCCAAATCCACAAAATCTTCCTAATTTCAATTTTCAAGCTCCTTATAATAATCAATTTCCTATATTCCAACCACAAAATCAAAATTCACAAACACCACATTTTTCATTATCATCAATATTTAACCCCTCTATCGAAAATGTTAATCCAATATCTTTGCCCTTTCCAACTCAATTCAGTGCATCACGACATAACTCATCTGGTGTTGGTGGCTCTTCTAATCCATCCTCTCAGACTTCGATACAATCTAGTCCAAATTCGCAATATTCAGATTTTGCCAACCATCGTGAATTAGATGCTATCGACCTCAATGATGATGATATTGAAGATCGGAGGTAAGATAGTATTCAACACTGGCATTGGAAAAAGGATGAGATGCTGATCAGTGCATGGTTAAATGTTTCAACTGACCCTATAGTTGGTACCGATCAAAAGGGGGAAATATTTTGGATTCAAATTCACAGCTACTGTGTAGAATTTTGCTCCGACATGACAAGAGGGGTTGTTGCATGTAAGAAATGATGGTATAAGATCAACTAGGCTGTTGCACAATTTGCTGGTTGCTACGATCAAACTAGTCGAAACATAAGGAGTGGTTCGAACGCTGATGATATAAAGGAGTTGGCATATAAACTTTATTCCACAAATTATGGCCAAAAATTCACTTTTGAGAGGCATTAGAACATGCTTCGTATGGAGCAAAAATGGAGAAGCCAACTACCTACACAGAGTGGAGGCTTAAAGAGAACCAAGGTTAGTGCAACTGGAGCATACTCATCCTCATCAAACCTAGATACACCGTTGGCAGACGAACCCGGTGTGGAATCTCCCGTTCACCCACAAGGATCAAAGAAGAGCAAGCGAAAAGGTAAGGAAAAAGCACAAATGTGTGAAGATCTTAGCGAAAAGAAATTATCGGTTGTTAAAAAACTATCTCTCATGGAAGATATTAAGAATGTTAAAGGAAAGGAACTAATGGATAGGAAAAAAGAAAGAGAAGAGGAGAGGGCACATAGAGCAAAGATTATGGAAATGAAGGAGAAGAAGTTACAAATTCAAGCGGCAATGAAAGAACAAGAATTACAAACTCAAGCGACAATGAAAGAACAAGAATTACAAACTCAGAGGTATATTAAAGAAATGGAGATAAATGCAAAAGAAAGGGAAATGGAAAGGATGGCTAAGGAAATAGAAAGGGAAATGGATATGCAAATACTTAATGCTGACACGTCTACAATGAGTGAAAAACGACGAGCTCTTCATGAGATTGCATGTGAGAAAATAATCGCGAAGTGGTTTACTTAATAGTTCCTTGTATTCGTAGAGTTACGTAGTATGTTCTTAGTTTTATTGCGTATTACTGGTATGTGATGTAGTCTGTTTTATTCATTTCTGATGTAACTTTTTAAATTAGTCAATATTATTGTGCCGTTATTGTTCATGAAAGTGATCGTTAAGTAGCCGTTGCAAAATTAGCCGTTAAGTAGCCGTTGCAAAACTATCCGTTAAGTAGCCATTGTAAAACTAGCCGTTGAGAAGTAGGTACTTGTTGTAGACACACTTATAAATATCAACTATCAATGACTTTGCAACTCCATTTCAACTCTTGTTTTTCACCTCGAAAGAGTACTAAAAGTTACATAGAGCAAAGATTATGGCTAGAAATTTTGATGATATGTTTAATGAGGCTTTGTATGGCAAAAGAAGACGGCAAGATAACACACTCATAGATAATTGGATCGATGAGTGTTTATTTGAAGATTTAGAAGAAGAAGATATCAATAGAAGCTCTGTCCCAACTCCTCGTAGATGGATCAATAGAGATCGAGAAGCAGGACATGATCGTCTTTTCCAAGATTACTTTGCAGATGAACCGGTGTATAATGCTAACATTTTCCGACGGAGATTTCGAATGAAAAGACATGTGTTCCTTCAGATAGTAGATGCTCTCTCAAACGTCTATCCGTATTTCCAATAGAGGGTTGATGCAATTGGAAGAAGAGGCTTGTCACCACTCCAAAAATGCACCGCTGCGATACGGATGTTAGCATATGGCGTAGCAGCTGATGTTGTTGATGATTATGTGTGCATAGGCGAGAGCACTACAATTGAATGCTTGGAAAAATTTGTTGAAGGTGTCATTTTGGTGTTCGAGGATGAATACTTGCGGGAACCAAATCTGAATGATGTACGACGCCTGCTACAAATGGCGGAGGGTCGTGGCTTTCCTGGCATGTTGGGTAGCATTGGCTACATGCATTGGCAATGGAAAACTTGTCCAAAGGCATGGAAAGGTATGTACATGAGTGGTTATCGTGGGGTTGCAACCATAGTACTTGAGGTTGTAGCATCTTCAGACCTTTGAATATGGCATGCGTTCTTTGGAGTTTCTGGTTCAAATAACGATATCAATGTATTAGATCGTTCTCCAGTGTTCGATGATATTCTAAATGACCGTGCTCCGGAGGTAAATTATAATGGTAATAATTATACTATGGGATACTATTTAGCAGATAATATTTATTCTGAATGGGCCACATTTGTCAAATCAATCTCAAAGCCACAAGGGGAGAAACGCAAGTTATTTGCACAATACCAAGAAGGGCAAAGAAAAGATGTGGAGTAAGCATTTAGAGTGTTGTAAGCACGCTTTGCAATTATACGTAGTCCTGCTCGCTTTTGGAAAAAGAAGAAGCTTGCCAACATAATGAGAGCTTGTATTATATTGCATAATATGATTGTTGAGGATGAAAGAGACACTTATGCAGGAAATTTTGCTCAAGGCTTAGAGTATGATGATGTCGAAAATGGCTTATCACAACCTCAACTGAGAGAGGAAGATTTTGCACCATACTATCAATTTCTCCAAAGAAATGCCCAACTTCGAAATAGGCAGCAGCATAGACAATTGAAAGAGGACTTGATTGAACACATGTGGCAATTTCACAATGCTTGTCGTCAATTATAGAGCTTAATTATGTTTTTCTTTGTATTAAGTAATTTTACAAATTAGTGTAATCCCGAATTATATATTGTGTATTATTGTTATATATGAATTTATTTAATATTAATATCTTTTAATAGTGAATTATTTTTAAATTTATAAATTTAAATAATATTATTGAAAAAATTAATTACATTAATTTTAAGTATTTTAGTTAATTAATTAAGTGAGACCACAACAGAGACTAAAGTTAATTCCTCCTAATGGAGAAGAGAGAGATGCTTTGAGTTCCTATTTACTGTTTATGACGCAAAAGCTGATGTGAGATTATTTTTTATGATAGGTGGGCTATAAATAGGAATTGGGATGAGTTTCCTACTGGAGATGGTCTAAGAGATGATGATGACAAAAGTGTTGAGTTTGGAAAATCTTATGATGATGAACAAACATTGTTAAAAATAATTAATTACAAAATTATTAAATTGAATTTTAATTCAAAATTAATTGATTAATAATTTTGTTACTTTCAGATTTTTGGTGGGACACATCAAGCCCAATGTAACATTCAGCCTAGTACAAAATTTAATTTGATGAAAGGCTGAATTATTACTTTATTTATTGGGTGAGGAATTATTGTGCAAGCCCAATTTTAATCTTTGTTGCAAGACCAACAAAGCTTGGTCCGAATTGAAAATAAAGAAGGAAGGGGTAGTGCTTGATTGAGTTCGAATACCTACTCCCCTCTTTGATGGAATTCAAATTCAATTAATTGAACTTAAATGCATTGGTAACATGAAAGAGAAAGTTGAAATTGATTTGATTGCTCTTAATGAGTTACCAAGCATGGGGAGTAGGAAAATTAACTCATTTTAATTTTATTCATCATTTACATTGAAAGCCTTTCACTCTTCTCTCTCTCTCAGTCATGTCTAGCATGAAAAAAGGGAAGTAGATAATTAACTCAATTTAATTTCTTTCTTTACTTCTAGTAAAAGCTTTTCATACTTCTCTCTCTTCTCTCTCATTGTTTCGGTCATATCTGTCAAGGAAGTTTGAAGATGCAAGCTATCAGAGAAGGTAGAAGCACAGAAGCTATGAAGAGGCAAGCGGCCAAGGTGATGATGGCCCTTGCAAAAAGAAGATATACAGTATGGTATGGCTGAGATCCTTACCACTAAAGGTAAGATGTGTTGAAGAAGCATCAAGATCTCCATACCTAGAAATGGAAGCAATCCAATTCGGTCAGAGAAGAAAATCCCTATGGTATGGCTCATTTCTACTTTTTATTCATCCATCACAGAAGGTAGCTACTGTAGCTACGTGGAGGAGGAAGCAGAAGTGGAGCAGAAGGAGCTGTCAAGGATCAAGTGTTCATCAAGGGTCAGAAATTCTTCTTGGAGACCAAGTCAAGATGGAAGGCTCAGATTGATGAAGCTTGAAGAAAAGGGATGAGAGAAAGGTAATTGCATGTTGGTTTTAGCTTTCGGTTCCCTCTCTCTTCTCTCTGTCTGAACTGGTTTTGGTGTTGAAGAAGAAGAAGTTGGCTCGGTTGAACCGTTTCAACCTTGGAGGATTTCCCTTCTATAATAAGGGTGAACAGCCAAGGCTTGAGACAAGGAGAGTAAGCACAGAGTTCTCATAGCTACCCAAGCTAACAGAAGTTCTTCTCCTTCAATGTGTTTCATTTTGTATTTTCTTTAGTTTTGTCTGTCTGAGTCTCATGGTGAAAAAGGCAAACAGTATGAGATTTGTAAGAAAAAGCCAGTGAGTGGAAAAAGGCAGAGTGTACAAAATTAAAGAACAAGCCATAGGTGTCTTAGAGGTCCTTTGTACATCTATGAGTTGTGTATCATGATTCTGTAGGAATCCCCTTGCAACTTAGGTTAGCACTTAGCAGTTGAAAGCTTGGTAGGTAACCAAGTCAAGTTCAGGATTGGAGATAGATTCTGGATTTGTCCCAGATAGGAAGGGTAGTTCCTAGGGAGAATTGGTGTTTGTAATCTGTATGATTATAGTGAAATTCCATCATAGTTGTGATGGAGACTGGATGTAGGCTGCATTGCACTTAGCAGCTGAACTAGGATACTTCTTGGTGTGATTCTCTCTCTCTCTTCTACTCCATTTCTGATTCTGTTGCACAGGAGATAAAATTGAAAAATATCTCCTGACTGGTTACGAGACAAAAAGAAAATGTTTCTTGACTATTTACGAGACAAAAAGAAGAAAAATCTCCTGAAGTCATTTCAAAGGGCAGAAAGTAATACTCAGCAAAAAGGGGCTAAGATTCAACCGCCCCTTTTCTTAGCCACTGATTACCATCAATTGGTATCAGAGCTTGGTCTCAAGGAGATCAAGCTTTACAGCTTGGAGAAAAGATCCTGATGGCAGAAAACAGTGGCTCAAACCTGGTGGCCTACACTCTGACAGAAGGGTAGTCAAGCAACAGACCTCCACTCTTTAATGGAAAGAACTATACTTATTGGAAGGAAAGAATGAAGATTTTTGTCTAATCAGTAGATTACAGACTCTGGAAAATAATTCTAGAAGGTCCTCAATTTCCAACAACAACAGGAGCTGATGGTGTGGTTGCTCTTAAGGCTGAAGCCAGTTGGACTGAAGAAGACAGAAAAAAGGTGGAGCTCAACGCCAAAGCTATCAACTTGCTCAACTGTGCGATCAGCTTCGAGGAATATCGACGGGTATCAAGGTGCACAACGGCAAAGGAAATCTGGGACAAACTACAAATCACTCATGAAGGCACAACCCTAGTAAAGAAGAACAGAATTGACATGCTAAATAGAGAGTATGAAATGTTCTCAATGAAAGAAGAAGAAACAATAGATGAGTTGTTCGAAAGATTGAACGTCATCATCACTGGCTTGGATGCTATGGGAATCACATATCCTAAATCTGTGCTTGTGAGGTGAATTTTGAGATGTCTCACAAAAGAGTGGGAAACAAAAGCAATAGTTATAGCTGAGAGTAGTGGTCTTGATTCTATGACTTATGATGATTTGAGAGGAAATTTACTTGCTTTTGAAAACATATATTTGAAAAAAGATTCAAAAAGGAAAGGAATAGCTCTCAAATCTGTTACTAACCCTCTGGATGATGAATCCAGTGATAACTCCTCTGAAAATAATTTTGTTTTGTTTGCTAAGAAATTCAAGAAAATGGTGAAGCTGAAGGAAAGAAACCAAGGAAGCAGCTCAAGGGGACCAAGGAAGGATCTCAGTAAAGTGATGTGCTACAACTGCAACGAGGCTGGACACTTCAAATCCGATTGCCCTAAACTGAAGAAGGAGGATAAGCCAAAGAAAGGAAAAAGGAAAGGACTGATGGCCTCTTGGAAAGACTTGGAAAACGATTCTGATGAAGATGAAGAAACAGAAACCAAGTCTCAAACTTGCCTCATGGTAGATCATGTAGAACAGGTAGTTTTTCATAACCCTGACACTAAAGACCTTCATCTCATGATAGATCACTTCTTTGAAAATATTAGATGCTTCTTAAATGAAAACCAAAATCTTGAGTCTCAAATTGAATTTCTTAAAGCTGAAAATGGTTTTCTTAAAGAAAAATTGAGAGAAGCTGAAACCGCTGTTGATCTTGTGGAAAAAAACAAGCGGTTGAAAGCTGAAATAAAAGGTTGTGAAAAACAGCATTCGCTGGTTGCATATCTAAATTGTTTTGAAGAAAATGAGAAGCTTCTCAAAGAGGTAAATCGACTCAAAGAAGACTTGGCCACTTTTTCTCAAAGTTCAGAAAATTTAAATCAACTTTTGGCTAGTAAAAAACCTCTTTATGATAAAGTTGGGTTGGATTGTCATAAAACTGCAAAATTTGTTGAAAAATCTAATTTTACAAATATGGCTTCAGCCTCAAATGATGTAAGGTTTCAAAACCCAACAAGCTTTGTGAAAACAGCAACTCATAGATTTTGTAGACTATGCAACCAGAATGAAAACTTTCCTATTCAATATTTCTTTGATGAAAGAATGATTGGAAACAAACTTTATAAAATTGTTTGTGACTATAATGGCTTGGGACAAAGAAGATGGTTTGACGTCAAAGGATCCAAAAAGATTTGGATACCTGAGGTCACTTGAGCTTATTTTGTAGGTTTGCCTAGCATCCAAGCGAAAGGACAATATGTGGTATATGGATAGTGGATGCTCTAGGCATATGATCGGAAAGGCAACCTTCTTCATTAAGCTTGAGGAATATGATGGAGGGTTTGTCACCTTCGGTGATAATGGAAAAGGAAAAATAGTGGCCATTGGAAAAGTTGGTAACAATTTCTCTTCTTTTATAAATGACGTTTTACTTGTTGATGGCTTGAAACACAATTTACTAAGCATTAGCCAATTATGTGATCTTGGTTATGAAGTTATTTTTAGAAAATTGGATTGCTTAGTTATGTGTAAAAAATCTGGTGAAATTTTGTTTGAAGCCAAAAGATGTAATAATGTGTATGGATTGACTCTTGAGGATTTAAAAGATCAAAAAGTGACGTGCTTTACATCACTTGAATATGAAAAATGGCTTTGGCATAAGAAATTAGGTCATGCAAGCTGATAAACCATTATTTTATGATTTATATTGTGTTTAATTGAGTGGTTTTATCAAGTCTTTACCCACTTATTCATATGATTAGCATGATTTTATAATTCCTTCCTAGTATTGTTTATGGTTGAAAACTTACTTCCTAGAGACCTTTGATTATGTATTTTAATTCTCCTCATTACCATTCGATGCCGTGATCCGTGTGTTAAGTGTTTCAGGCTTCATAGGGCAGGAATGACTTAGAGAATGGAGAGGAAGCTTGCAAAAATGGAAGGAACACAAGAAACTAAGGAGATGACCAGCGAACACTGACGCGAGCGAATGGCCCACGCGAGCGCGCGGAATGAAGAAATCGCAGCGATACGAACGCGTGCATGATGCAAACGCGTGAATTGAAGTCTGCACGAATGACGCGACCGCGTGAACGACGCGAACGCGTGACAAGGAAAATCGCTGAATGACGCGAACACGTGGACGACACGTACGCGTGACTTGCGTGATCTGCAAAAATAACAGAAAACGCTGGGGGCGATTTTGGGCCGCATTTTGACCCGATTTTCGGTCCAGAAACACAGATTAAAGTCAGGAAACATGCAGAGACTCAGGAGATCATCAACATACACCCATTAGCATCCATACACATTCAGATGCATCGATATTAGGATTACTTTTAGTTTCAGATCTGAATCTAGATTAGCTTTGCATTAGTAGTTTATGCTTTTTGCTTTGGATTTTGGATGCTGAAGAGTCATTACCTCCATTGAAGATATTACTTTAGTTTGTTTCCTTATTCCTTTACTTTTATTAGTTACTCATTGACTCTATTCAAGTAAGTATGTTGCATTTTGAATTTATTAATATATATAGTTACTTTTATTTTTAATTAATTTTAAATTTCTATTTTATTTAATTTATTATGTTTTCTTATATTTTTATGAATATTAATTCCATGTCAATGGAGTAGATTTTCTACTTGACATGGGGTTGATTAAGAGGAGACACTTGAGTTAGAATGTTCAAGTGCTTAATTAATTTGACATTGTTGGCTAATTATGTATCTACTAATGCTAGACCTTCCCAAGGGAAAGGACTAGGATCTGCGGATAAGAATCAGTCCATTCACTTGACTTTCCTTTACTCAGTAAGGGTTAACTAAGTGAAAACAACAATCAGTTTACATTACACTTGAGAAAATTCCAACAAGGATAGAACTTCCAATTAATCATTCCCCCAGTCAAGGCTTTTTAAATTAATAATAATTCTTAATTTTATTGCTTCAATTTACAATTACTTTAATTACTCATTATCCAACTCAAACCTTCTAGAAAATTTCTAATTAATAAATTAGCACTCTTTCCTGCAACTCGTTGGGAGACGACCTGGGACTCATACTCCCAGTATTTTTAATTATAATTTTCGTGACAACCCTTTTTAAATTGGTGAGGTAGATCTTAGCTGGTTGAGGGCTATACTTGCAACGTATTTCTCTTATTAAGATTCTCTTAATTGGTTAACTTCTGCCACACATCAATTTTTGGCGCCGTTGCCGGGGAGTTGCAATAGTGTGCTAGATTATTAATTAGTGTACATATTTTATTTTATTTGCATATTTTATTTTTATTTTGTTACCATGAGCTATATGTCTTTCTCATTGAATGATGCGTTCATTGCCTGATCCGAGCTTAGCCACTTTTGATCCTAAAATTGAAATAACTCTTTCACGTATTAGGCGAGCTCGACGTCGGTTAGCCTCTGAGGGTGGTGAAGTGATTGTTATCAATTCACCAGTCTCATCTGAGGGCGAATCTGAACCGCCATTTGAGAGCGAGACAAGCTCCTTTACTACTAATTCAGTTGATTCACGTGCAGGTAACATGGCAACACCTAGGAGGATTACTCTCCAGGAGGCACGAGCCCCAGATTTTACCCTGCAGCCATATCAAGTGCATCACCTAACTCTGGCTGCAGATTTTGAACTGAAGACTTCACTAATCAACCTGATGCCCAAGTTTCATGGCTTACCTGCTCAAGAGCCTATCAAGCACCTTAGGGATTTCCAGACAGCCTGTTCTACTGTTAGGCGTAATGGTGCAGATGAAACTTCTATTCTGTTAACTGCCTTCCCGTTTTCTCTTGAGGGAAAGGCAAGGGAGTGGTACTACTCCCAACCTGAAGTAACTGTTACCAACTGGGATACGCTCAGGAGAGAATTTTTGGAAAAATACTTTCTATCTGAAGTCACAGACAAACTGAGAAAAGAAATCTCCTGCATTGTTCAAGGAGAATCGGAGACTCTCTATGAGTACTGGGAGCGTTTTAAGAACCTTCTAGACGCATGCCCCCATCACATGATTGATAGACTAGTATTGATCAGCTACTTCACTCAAGGCATGAACCCCCAGGATAAGACTACACTAGACGGTGCTAGTAATGGTTCTATGAAAAAGTACAGGATCGCAGATGAAGCATGGCAACTGATCAGCGACTTAGCTGAGTCCACTAGGAATCACAGACCGAGGCGCAGCCACTCAAAAGCTGTTACAGAGGTTTCCTCTAGCGTTGAAACTACTGCTCTTACACAGAGTATATGTGAAATGACCAACCTACTGAAGCAGATGCAGTTAAATCAACAACAAGCACAACAAGCTCAGCCTCCCCCACCACAACAAAACCAACAGTTAGTTCCACAAAGAGTATGCGGGATTTGTGCTGATTATAGTTATTATACTGATGAATGTCCGCAACTCCAATAGGAAGACAACACTGTAGCAGCCACTCATAACTTCTATGACCGCTCGAATCAAGGATACAATCAACAAGGTAGCAACTACAACCATGGATGGCAAGACAATTCCAACCAAGGTTGGAGAGATAATTCTAACCATGGCTGGAGGGACAACTATAACAGAGGAGGCAGAGATAACAATGGAAACCAGAGGTGGAATAACAATAATAATAACAGACAGCAGAATCAGAACCAACCTTACAGAGTACCTCACCTAAGATAGTCCCAAAGACCCCAGAACAACCAACAACAGGTCCCTCAGATCACCCACTCCAATTCCTCATCAAATGACGAGATGCTCCGTTCTCTTGCACAAGGGCAACAAGACATACAGACGCAGCTGAACTCTACTTTAAATGGTATGACTACCATTTTACAAGCTCTCGTCTCCCGATTAAATTCATCACCTAATTCCACCAATCAACCTTCAAGCTCCAGTGGAATTCCTTCTCAATCCTTACCTAATCCAAAGGGTGGTATCAATGCCATCACTTTAAGGTCTGGAACCACACTGCAAGAGAGGAACCATGAGAATGAAACATCAAAGGATGCAGAAGCTGCAAGTAACGCCCCTCCTATCCTATTTCCACACCTTGCAAGGAAGCCCAGAAAGCAGATGGAACTTGACCCCAAAATGGTAGAAATATTCAAAAAGGTTGAGGTAACTGTTCCCCCTTTTTGATGTTATTCAACAAGTACCTAAATATACAAAAGTTTCTAAAAGATTTGTGCATACATAAAGATAAAATTAATGAATTAGAAACTATTCCTTTAGGAAGTTCTATATCTACTTCAATGGGGGGTATACCTGAAAAATATAGTGATCCAGGCCCATGTATGGTTAACTGTACCATTGGAGGTGTAATTTTTTCTGACTGCATGTGTGATTTAGGAGCGTGTGTTAGTATAATGCCATTGTCTATATATGATACCTTGAGGCTCCCTCCCTTAAAAAGGTCGGCAGCTCGTTTTGTGCTAGCAGATAAAAGCATTATTACAGTAGTTGGAATTGCTGAAGATGTATTAGTGAGCATTAAGGGGATCACATTTTCCATTGACTTCTATATCCTGGAAATTCCCTCTAATGACTCAGGAAGACCATCATCAATCCTGCTTGGAAGACCATTCCTGAAGACTTCGAAGTTCAAGCTGGATCCATTCTCAGGAACTTACTCCTTTGAGATAGATGGCAGAACAGTGAGTTTCAGTTTAAATGAAGCTATGAAGCACCCTCCGGAAGATCATTCTATCTTCCAGTGCGACATTATTGATAAAACTATAGTTGAAGTTCACCAAGAAGAAATGGAAGAGAAGCACATGGAGCAAGGTCCAAGTGTGGGGACACTTTCTGAAAACAATGAGAATCCTTTGCCATTATCACTAGCCCCGAATGATCCAGAACCTAGCTATGAGCAGAAATTAGAATTAAAGCCCCTCCCTCCACACCTCAAGTATGCTTACCTTGAGGATAATTAGAAATTTCCAGTTATCATTGCAAAGGAACTCACCTCTCAACAAGAAGAGCAACTGCTTAGTGTACTGAGAAAATATAAGAAAGTAATCAGATGGAGCTTGGCGGATATAGTAGGCATCAGTCCCCAAGTTTGTGAGCACAGAATATTCTTAGAAGAAGGAGCAAAGCCTATCTGTTAGCCTCAAAGAAGATTGAATCCCACCATCTTAGAAGTTGTCAAGAAGGAAGTGACTAGACTACTTGAAGCAGATATCATTTACCCTATCTCAGACAGTGAATGGGTCAGCCCAGTACAAGTAGTGCCCAAGAAGTCCGGAGTCACAAAAATAAAGAATGAGCACGGAGAGCTCCTGACAACTAGAGTGCAGAATTCATGGAGAGTTTGCATTGACTATAGGCGTCTCAACCAAGCCACTCGCAAGGATTATTACCCCTTGCCATTTATTGATCAGATGCTTGATCGCCTGTCAGGTAAATCTCATTATTGTTTTATAGATGGTTATACAGGATATTTTCAAATTCATATAGCTCCTAAAGATCAGGATAAGACCACTTTTACATGTCCCTTTGGAACGTATGCTTATAAAAGAATGCCTTTTGGCTTGTGTAATGCACCTGCTACTTTCCAAATATGCATGATGAGTATCTTTTCAGATCTTATTGAGGACTATATGGAGATTTTTATGGATGATTTTAGAATATATGGTGATTCATTTAGCCTTTGCTTGGATAGCTTATCTAAAGTATTAGACAGGTGTGTTAGTACAAACCTTGTGTTAAATTTTGAGAAATGTCACTTTATGGTAAAACAAGGAATTGTACTAGGACATGTTGTGTCTAATACTGGTATTTCTGTAGATCCAGCAAAGGTGGATGTCATTTCTAGTTTACCTTACCCCTCCTCCGTGAGGGAAGTCCGTTCGTTCCTTAGCCACACAGGTTTTTACAGGAGATTCATTAAGGACTTCAGTAAGGTAGCATTGCCCTTATCCAGATTGCTACAGAAAGATATTGAGTTTGAGTTCAGTGAGGATTGTATGCAGGCATTTGATACGCTGAAGATCGCTCTGACTCAAGCTCCAATTGTAAGAGGACCAGACTGGAGCCAACCATTTGAAATTATGTGTGATGCTTCCAACCATGCAGTGGGAGTGGCGCTGGCTCAGCGCGACGGTAAGGATCCTTTTGTAATTGCTTATGAATCTAAGACTTTAGATGCTGCTCAATCTAATTACACTACTACTGAAAAAGAGCTTCTTGCTATTGTTTTTGCTCTGGATAAATTCCGAGCCTATTTACTTGGTACTAAGGTAGTAGAGTACTAAGACCATGCAGCTCTAAAATATCTATTAGCTAAAAAGGAGTCCAAACCAAGGCTAATACGTTGGATACTGCTGCTGCAAGAATTTAATTTAGAAATTAAGGACAGGAGTGGTAACCAGAATTTAGTGGCAGACCACTTGAGTCGCCTTGAGCACATTAAGGATGATTCCACTCCTATAAATGATAATTTCCCATTTGATAGCTTACATGCAGTATCTGAAGTAGTTCCTTGGTATGCACCTGTAGCTAATTATCAAGTTAGCCACACTTTTCCTCCAAATTTTAATAAACATCAAAGAGACAAGCTGAAAAGCGAGTCCAAATATTATATATGGGATGATCTATATTTGTGGAGGTGTGGTGCTGACCAGGTAATTAGACGGTGTGTGTCTCAATCAGAATTTCAGTCCATTTTAGAGGCATGCCACTCATCTGAGAGTGGAGGACATTTTGGCCTTCAAAGAACAGCCAGAAAAATTCTAGACTGTGGATTCTGGTGGCCTACTCTTTTTAAAGATGCTGCTGAATTTTGTAAATCTTGTTCCCCATGCCAAAGGTTTGGTAATATATCCAAGAGGGATGAGATGCCTCAACAGATTATGCTTTTCTGTGAAATTTTTGATGTTTGGGGTATTAACTTCATGGGTCCATTTTCAAATTCTAATGGTTACTTTTATATACTGTTAGCTGTAGATTATGTTTCTAAATGGGTGGAAGCAATTCCTACCCGTACTGATGATGCTAACGCTGTTGTTTCCTTTGTTAGAAATCATATTATTTGTCGCTTTGGATCACCACGAGCAATCGTGAGCGATCAAGGCACCCATTTTTGTAACAGGAGACTAACAGGATTACTGAAGAGGCATGGGATAATTCACAAAGTAGCAACAACTTACCATTTCCAGACCAATGGGCAAGCAGAAGTCTCTAACAGAAAGATAAAGCATATTCTAGAGAAGATAGTAAAACCTCATAGGAAGGACTGGAGTGCCAGACTACAAGATGCACTCTGGGCATATAGCACAGCGTACAAGACACTGATGCCAGGGCATCTTGGCCAGTTTCACTGACCTTTTCTTTACTGTTTTTAGGGTAGTTTCATGCATTTCTTTAGGAAATAAGCTAGTTTTGGGTAGATATTCACCTGCACCTTGATTCAAGCATACATTGTGCATTTTACATTATTTCATGAGGATTTTGCATGAATTTAGTGACAAATTGTATGCTACATTACCCATGACTTGGACTAGAACTTTGATGCACTCTGTTGCTTGATTTCAGGACCAAAGGAAGCAAGGAAAGGGAGGTAACTTGCAAGGTTAATGAGAAAAGTGATTGCCAATAACACTCTCAAAGCCATCATTGCCCACGTTAAGAGTCACGTTAACTAAGTTAACGTGAACTCTAACGTGGAGAAGGGAAGTTGAGCCAACGTTAGTGACACTTAACATTGTCACTAACGTTGGCAAACACTCATGAGTGGCCACGTTAGAGCCCACGTTAACCTAGTTAACGTGGCCTCTAACGTTAAAAGGGGGGAAGAGAAGCCAACGTTAGTGACATTCAACATTGTCACTAACGTTGGCCTAAGGATGCAACACACCACGTTAACTCCCACGTTAACCTGGTTAACGTGGGAGCTAACGTAAGAGGTGAGAGTTGTCGACAACGTTAGTGACACTCAACATAGTCACTAACGTTGGAAGCAACCACACAACCCCCCAAGGAGCCACGTTAACTTCCACGTTAACCTAGTTAACGTGGAAGCTATCGATGAGGAATGAATGATGATCCAACGTTAGTGACACTCAACACTGTCACCAACGTTGGGATGGCTAAGAATGGCCACGTTAGAAGCCACGTTAACCTAGTTAACGTGGACTCTAACGTGAGATCCAGGGGCACATTGGAACATTAGTGACAATGTTGAGTGTCACTAACGTTCTCGAAGATTGGCAAGGCCACGTTAGAAGCCACGTTAACCTAGTTAACGTGGGCTTTAACGTGAAGCAAAAAGGGGCACACTGGAACGTTAGTGACAATGTTGAGTGTCACTAACGTTCTCGAAGGTTGGCAAGGCCACGCTAGAAGCCACGTTAACCTAGTTAATGTGGGCTCTAACGTGAGGCAAAGGGGTACATTGGAACGTTAGTGAAAATGTTAAGTGTCACTAACGTTCTCGAACTTATACTTTCACTAAATGTTAACACCCCTAACGCCCTGAGCTAAAGTCTCTGTCCACTTAGCACTTTCTCTCTGCAAGTAAAGCCAAGCCCAAATGAAGAAAAGAACTGCTTCAAACTCAAGATCCAAAGGCCCAAGACTTGAAGAGCCAACTAGAAGCTGAGAGAAGTAGTATATATAGGAGTAGCTTTGAATTGAGAAGAAGTTCTGGAGGCTGGAAAAAGAGAACTACTCTCTGTATTTTACTTTCTCTGCAATTTTCTAGTTTTATGATGTATTCTCCATCTTTGTTTTCATTTTCAAGAGCTATGAACAACTAAACCCCTTTCATTGGGTTAGGGAGCTCTGTTGTAATTTGATGGATCAATACTAATTTTCATTATTCTTCTTCTATCTTTTCTCTTGATTTTACTTGAAAGCTTTCGATCTTCATCCAATTGAGTAGTTATCTTGGAAGAGAAGCTATTCAAACTTGGATCTCTTTTGAACCTTGAAAGAGGAATGAAGAGATCAAGCTAGAAATGCTTTCTCATGCTGGACCAAATTGGGTTTGGATGGGTATGTGACTATAACCCTCTCAATACTTGATTTGGGAAATGCATGTGGTATAATCAGTGACCATACTTCATCTCTTCTCATGAGCAATTGACCAAGGAATTGGCTATTGATCAAGATTTGAGAGATTGAATTGCAAGAAATTGTAATTCAATCACTTAAGATTGCCAAGGAGATCAATGAGTGCATTGATTGAGGAAGAGATGAAGATGAACTTGATCCGGAGAATTGCAACATCTCCTAAGCCCAATGAACTCCCCATCTCTGATCTTACCCATTCTCTTTAATTTCTGCCATTTACTTTTATGAGCAAATCCCCCATTCCCATTTACAATTCTGCAATTTATTTTCAGTCATTTACTTCTAGTCCTTTAATTCTAGCATTTACTTTCCTGTTATTTACATTCTCGCCATTTTATTTTCTGCAACTCTTAACCCAAATTCTGGATTCGCTCAACTAGAACATTCTTCTAATTAAAGTTGCTTGATCAATCAATCCCTGTGGGATTCGACCTCACTCTATTGTGAGTTTTTACTTGACGACAAATTTGGTACACTTGCCGAGGGAGATTTGTTGTGAGACAAGTTTTCCGTGCATCAAGTTTATGGCGCCGTTGCCGGGGATTGATTGTGCATCAACAATGATTAAATTGGAAGATCACTAGATTGACAATTTTTTTTTGTGAATTTCATTTTCTGTTTGAGTGATTTACTTTTTGTTTTAGTTAAACTTCTTCCCTTCCCCCTCTACTCTTTTGTTTTTTTTTTGTTATTTTCAATTCTGTTTGCTAACCCACTAACTGTTTGATATATTGCATCACCCACAACTAACAGTAATTCTGACACAAATACTTTCTGCACCTATATTTTCTTGCTTGCACTTGATGGTTGTATGACAGGGAGAAGAAGCGGGGCTTCAACTTCCTTCGATTCTGAACCTGAGAGGACCTTCCTTAGATTAAGGAGGGAGGCAAGAGGAAAGAAAGTGGTTGGTGCTGAGGAAGAAGAGGAATTCTTTGACCCAACCATGGAAGACAACATGGAAAACCATCATGAAGAAGAAGATCACAACCATGGGGGAGGAGGTAGAGCAAATCATACTGGGGAGGATAGAAGAGTTTTGGGCTCTTACATCAATCCAAACCCAGGCAATTGTGGAAGTAGCATCCAAAAGCCAACAATCCTTGCCAACAACTTTGAACTTAAACCACAGCTCATCACCCTTGTTCAGAACAACTGCTCATTTAGAGGAGGTGTTCAAGAAGACCCCAATCAACATTTAACCACCTTCCTGAGGATATGTGACACAGTAAAGTCTAATGGTGTTCATCCTGACACCTATAGACTGCTCTTATTTCCATTCTCACTTAGGGACAAAACAGCCAAGTGGCTGGAATCTTTTCCAAAGGAAAGCTTGACAACTTGGGAAGACGTGGTGAACAAATTCTTAGCAAGATTTTACCTTCCTCAATGAATCAATATGCTGAGAGCTGAGGTCCAAACTTTCAGGCAACAAGATGGTGAGACTCTATATGAAGCATGGGAGAGGTTCAAGGACTTAACAAGGAGGTGTCCACCTGACATGTTCAACGAATGGGTGCAGCTGCACATTTTCTATGAAGGGCTCTCTTATGAGTCAAAGAAGGCCGTAGACCATTCATCCGGAGGATATTTGAACAAGAAGAAGACTATTGAGGAAGCCATAGATGTTATTGAAACAGTAGCAGAGAACGACTACTTCTATGCTTCCGAAAGAGGGAACACAAGAGGAGTAATGGAGCTAAACAATGTAGATGCTCTGTTGGCCCAAAACAAGCTCATCACCCAGCAGCTGGCTGACCTCACCAAAAAGATGGAGAGGAACCAAGTAGCAGTAATCTCCACTTCATCAGCAACCCAAGAGGGAGTAAATGAAGAAGCAGAGGGTAGTCAGGAGCAAGCCAACTACATTGGGAATTCACCAAGGAAAAACTATGATCCATACTCCAAGACCTACAACCCTGGATGGAGAAACCACCCAAACTTTGGGTGGGGAAGTGAGCAAGATCAAAACCAAGACCAGAGATGTTACAACTCCAACAATAATGCAGCTCACCAGTAGTTCACATAGAGGACATCTCAACACCCCCACAACAACACTTCTCCACACGCTTATCAAAACCAAAATGGCACATCTGCTCCAAATCACCCATCAATTGATGACAAGCTCTCTAAGATTGAGGCCTTACTTGAAGGAATATGCCAAGAGATTCAAGAAAATAAGGTGTTCAAAGAGGAGGTGCGAGCCAATATTAAGAACCAGGGAGAGACCATTAGGAAGCTGGAATTCCAGGTGGGATATTTAGCTGAGAAGATTCCCAAACCTACTGATAGCTTCCCAAGTGACACGGAGAAAAACCCCAAGGGAGAAGCAAAGAAAGTAAGATGGGAAGATTGCAAAATGGTCACTACAAGTGATCAAGAGACTGAAGACAAGCAAAACACATTTTTCAAACAACCTGAAGACAACTCAACAAAGGAGGAGGATAAAGATCACCAAGAACCAGAAATCTCACAACAAGAGCTGCTGAAGCTCTATGCACCCTTCTCTCAACTGCTCAATGGTGCTGTGGGAAAAAGAATATACTCAAGGTTCCTAGACTTGTTTGCATCTCTGCATGTGAACATACCATTCATCAAGGCAATTCAACAAATACCTGCATTCATCAAGTATATGAAGGAACTTCTTCCCAGGAAAAGCTCACTCAAAGAAGGCCAGACTATAGTGATGAACAAGAAATGTAGTGCCCTTATTCAACCTGAGTTGCCTACAAAAAGAAGAGACCTAGGGAGTTTTCACATCCCTTGTGCCATAGGTGAAAATATGTTCGATAGAGCACTATGTGATTTGGGGGCCAGCATCAACTTACTGCCCTTATCCTTGGTGAAGAGACTGCAGATCAATGAGATAATGCCCACAGATGTAATCATCAGACTGGCTGACAAAACTCAAAAGCAAGCAATAGGAGTGGTGGAAAATGTGTTGCTAAAGGTTGGGAAATACTTTCTCCCAACAAACTTTGTCATCCTGGACATGGAAGAGAGTCATACTCATCCAATCATATTGGGAAGACTATTCCTAGCTACGGCCAGAGCACTTATCGATGTAGAGAAAGGGGAGCTAATATTGAGAATACATGATGAACGACTCAGCTTCAATGTTTTCAAACTCTCACAAGAAACAGATCAAGAGGACAAGGAACGAAGCACAAATGATAATGAGACACTGAAGGAGGAGACAAGCACTGAAGCACAGCCAGATCATTTTGAGATTCCCTTAATTGATATACAAGGAACACAGCAATTGCCACAGCTCAAGGAAAAATTGGAGGAACCTAAACCTCTAGAGGCAGGTAAAGACAGCATCACAACCCCTGCAGAAAAAGAGGTCACCAAGGGGAAGGCAACCTCAAAAGAAACAAAGAAGAAGGTACCAAGGAGGTGGAGGAACAAGAAAATCCCTATGGAAGACTTCTCTCCAGGGGATAGAGTTGTCTCAGCTTACTTCCCAGATATTCCCCCTAATCTCCCTACTGTACCATCTCAGTTACCCAAGGTCTTCACTATCAACAGAGTTCTTTCCCTGGAACATGTGGAGATCATTGATCCAACCAATGGATATAAATCCACAGCAAGAGGGGAGGACTTTAAGCACTACCAACCACCCTGATGAAGGAAAAACGTCAAGCTAGTGACGCTAAAGAAGCGCTTCATGGGAGGCAACCCATGTTTTATATGCTTTCAGAAGATAGTGAATAAGTCAATATTTATGAATTTCAATCCAAACTTGACAAACAATTGGTGAAAACCTTCTTGTGCAGAATATAGTGAGGAACAAGTTTGGTGTTCAAAGCAAACCAAGATGCATGCTAGTCTTGGGAGCTTTGAACACAACACTTCCATCACAGTGCTCCAAACTAAGTTTGGTGTCACCCCTTGGTGCCACCAAAATGCATATAAGGACCCACCAATAGTTAGTTAGTTAGTTGGAATTCATAAATAAACAATCAAATCTTTTCTTCCCTTTTATTAATATTAGCCGTAAAGTCTATATGGTCATTTTGATATCTTACTTTTCTTATTTTAAATCTTTATAGGAAAAGAAAAGAAGCATAAAAAGGGATTGATTGGACAATTAAATGGGGGAGATTTCGCCACTTAATGAAGAGCACTACACACATGT
Source organism: Arachis hypogaea (assembly GCF_003086295.3). Lineage (NCBI taxonomy): Eukaryota > Viridiplantae > Streptophyta > Magnoliopsida > Fabales > Fabaceae > Arachis > Arachis hypogaea. Next base: position 122,007,331 of record NC_092051.1, on the reverse strand, counting down.
CTCAAGAGGGAACGCATGGGGAAACGTTGCCATGCAACATTGGAGAAGGAAGACCCTTGAAGACCGAACCAATCACTCTCATTAAGTGATGATCCTTGTCCTTCCTTCATACACAACCCCAACCGTCCATCAAGCAACAAACCTTGCAATCCACACCTTCCATCCACTCATGATCTCCCTATATAAGTGAGCTCTAGTGCATGCTCATTCCTCACATTCAAATCCCCACTCCCACACTTCATACTTTTAGCTTGCTCAACCCCCTTCATCACACTCTATCATAGCCAACCTATTCCTCATCTATCCGTATCATCCAACCCCCCTTTTCAAAACAGCAACTCAATTCATGGCATCATCAAGCTCAAAAAGGCAAAAGAGGAAGGAACCCATGGAGAGTGTCCCTTTCGATGAGAAGAGATTCAAAACGGCCTTTCATGAACATGAATTCGAGCGGATAAGGGCCAGAAAGATATTGCCAGAGTTAATCTTCCAAATCAATGCAAATGAGTCACCACAGATTCTGGAGAAAATTGAACAGAGGGGGTGGCAATTGCTCACAAGTCCAGAGGGGAAGATCAATGGAAACCTCATCAAGGAATTTTATGCAAATGTAGTAAGAGAAGATAAAACCAAGGCCCCAACCTTCAAAAGTTACGTAAGAGGAAAGGAGGTGGACTTCAGCCCAAACGCCATAACAAGAGTTCTTCACCTGAAATCACCTCATTTTGATGAGGATAGTTATCAGGCAAGGATAAGTAGAAGCCCTGATAATGATGAACTCTCAGAGATAGTGGCAGACATCTGTGTTATAGCAGCTGACTGGGAGAGGTACACAGATGGGAGACCCAAGTTCATCAAGAGGGGAGACCTGAGCCCTGAAGCCAAGAGGTGGTTTGAACTCGTAAGGAGGTCCATTCTACCAGCTGCAAATAATTCAGAGGTAAACATCAATCGAGCTACTATGGTGCATTGCTTAATACAAGGTGGGGAAATCAATGTGAATGAGCTCATCGCCGAGGGGATTCAAGATTCGGCTGAGAAGGTTGATTTAGGTGCCAGGCTTTGGTACCCCAGCACCATTCTCCGCTTATGCAACAAGGCCAAGGTAGTATTTGAGGACAGCAACCCAGACTGGGTGAACCCAGGGAGGTCAGTTACACTCGAGCGATTGGTTTATACTACACCTGCTCAGCAACAAAGAAGGCCACAAATAGGGAAACCAAAAGCAAAAGAAAGAGTTCATCAAGAGGAATATCATCAGGAAGAATACCAGCAGGAAGAGCATTATGACCCAGCCAACTTGAATATGACTCACCTTCTAAGAGCCATTGAAGATTTGGGACAGAGACATATGGAAGGACAAGAGCAAATACTGAACCGGCTGAGCCAATAGGAAGCATGGCAAAAACAACAAATGGAGCAGCAGCAGGAACACTACTCCCGGCTCACTCAAACCATCAACCAAGTGAATGAGAGGCAAGATCTTCAAGAGAAGTACTTGCAAGAACTCAACCAGCGGCAGATAGCCCAAATGAAAACTTTCAATGAGTTCAGTGTACTCAATGAAGGAAGGCAACTACATAGGGAGGAGTTCTATGTAAACACTTAAGCCAAGTTGAACTACATGACCAGTAATATGCATCAGCTACACTATGCCATCCCTATATATGATGAGGTCCAAAAAGATTTTGTAGAACAAGAAGAGAGGAAAGTGAAACAGCAAAATGAGACACTCAAGAAAAAGATGAAAGACGGTGGTTTCTGGAGGAAGCTGCTTGGAAAAGGCAAGGGAAGTGGAAGTACAAGCACTCAAGAGAGACACAATGAGGACAAGCAAGGATGGGAGCATGGACATCCACATGAATGAAAAGTGGTGGAGTTCTTTTTAGTCCATCGTTTTCTATGCTTTAAATAAAGAAGATCTTGTATGAAATAGAACCTGCTTCCATGTTATGTTTGAACTTTTTAAATTCTGTCTTTTAAGTTTTCTTTTTGAATAGGTCCATGATTTTTGGTTTAAATGTCACTGCATCTTTCCCTTATTTACTTGTAAGCTTGTCCATTTTAAATCAAATGAAGAAGAGAATGTTTATGTTTTTAAAAGACCAGAGTAGAGTTCATAATGTGGAAGTGCATTCATGAAGTAGTCATAAGTTAGCTAAGTTGGTTCAACCACAAGGCTAGGAGGACAACTATCTATCCTGAATACTTGACTTTGGATATACTCATGAGACTAAGTTAATAACAAGATCCTAATAAGAGAAAAGGGAAAGAACAATGGAAGTGAAAAACAAAAGAAAAAGAGTAAGCAATAAGGCTAGGCACCAATGGTTTGGACTTTGAGACAAGTGTCTGTGGTGCTCCTGTGTGAGGGATCTACTTGGATGAATAAGCTCTCAGGGGTGCTTTATCACTTGGTAACTTGGGTTAACTAACCCGGGATTATCAGCTGAAAATCCACTATCAAGAGTAACCCTCACTACAGAGCAGTTAGTAACCCAAAGAGGTGCTGGACACCAAGGTCTCAAGAAAAGAAAATAAATAAACTATATGCCTGTAGTGTGTATGTATGGGGGAGAGACTTGAGGGAGTAAGTCCTTAGGGGTGCTTCAACACCTAGCACCTTGAACCAACTGGTTCGGGAGTGTTGGTTGAAAGCTTATCTTAAAGAGTTGCCCCCTTACAGAGCACTTAGCCTAAGAACACCAATAAACTCTGAAATGACAATAAAGGGATCAATGAATAAAAGTCTCATGGGATATAAACAAAGTAAGTGTTTAGGGACATGATAAAAGTCTGAAAGCTAGTAATGGAATGAACCTAAGTTGCTATGCATGAAATCACCATAAAATCAGTAACATGACTTCCACAAGAATGACTCATTCCTCTGGATATTCCATTCATCATTCTCTTGTTCCAGTACTTGCTTAGGGACAAGCAAGCTTTAAGTTTGGTATTGTGATGCCAGGGCATCTTGGCCAGTTTCACTGACCTTTTCTTTACTGTTTTTAGGGTAGTTTCATGCATTTCTTTAGGAAATAAGCTAGTTTTGGGTAGATATTCACCTGCACCTTGATTCAAGCATACATTGTGCATTTTACATTATTTCATGAGGATTTTGCATGAATTTAGTGACAAATTGTAAGCTGTATTACCCATGACTTGGACTAGAACTTTGATGCACTCTGTTGCTTGATTTCAGGACCAAAGGAAGCAAGAAAAGGGAGGTAACTTGCAAGGTTAATGAGAAAAGTGATTGCCAATAACACTCTCAAAGCCATCATTGTCCACGTTAAGAGTCACGTTAACTAAGTTAACGTGAACTCTAACGTGGAAAAGGGAAGTTGAGCCAACGTTAGTGACACTTAACATTGTCACTAACGTTGGCAAACACTCATGAGTGGCCACGTTAGAGCCCACGTTAACCTAGTTAACGTGGCCTCTAACATTAAAAGGGGGGAAGATAAGCCAACGTTAGTGACATTCAACATTGTCACTAACGTTGGCCTAAGGATGCAACACACCACGTTAACTCCCACGTTAACTTGGTTAACGTGGGAGCTAACATAAGAGGTGAGAGTTGTCGACAACGTTAGTGACACTCAACATAGTCACTAACGTTGGAAGCAACCACACAACCCCCCAAGGAGCCATGTTAACTTTCACGTTAACCTAGTTAACGTGGAAGCTATCGATGAGGAATGAATGATGATCCAACGTTAGTGACACTTAACACTGTCACCAACGTTGGGATGGCTAAGAATGGCCACGTTAGAAGCCACGTTAACCTAGTTAACGTGGACTCTAACGTGAGATCCAGGGGCACATTGGAACGTTAGTGACAATGTTGAGTGTCACTAATGTTCTCGAAGATTGGCAAGGCCACGTTAGAAGCCACGTTAACCTAGTTAACGTGGGCTTTAACGTGAAGCAAAAAGGGGCACACTGGAACGTTAGTGACAATGTTGAGTGTCATTAACGTTCTCGAAGGTTGGCAAGGCCACGTTAGAAGCCACGTTAACCTAGTTAACGTGGGCTCTAACATGAGGCAAAGGGGTACATTGGAACGTTAGTGAAAATGTTAAGTGTCACTAACGTTCTCGAACTTATACTTTCACTAAATGTTAACACCCCTAACGCCCTGAGCTAAAGTCTCTGTCCACTTAGCACTTTCTCTCTGCAAGTAAAGCCAAGCCCAAATGAAGAAAAGAACTGCTTCAAACTCAAGATCCAAAGGCCCAAGACTTGAAGAGCCAACTAGAAGCTGAGAGAAGTAGTATATATAGGAGTAGCTTTGAATTGAGAAGAAGTTCTGGAGGCTGGAAAAAGAGAACTACTCTCTGTATTTTACTTTCTCTGCAATTTTCTAGTTTTATGATGTATTCTCCATCTTTGTTTTCATTTTCAAGAGCTATGAACAACTAAACCCCTTTCATTGGGTTAGGGAGCTCTGTTGTAATTTGATGGATCAATACTAATTTTCATTATTCTTCTTCTATCTTTTCTCTTGATTTTACTTGAAAGCTTTCGATCTTCATCCAATTGAGTAGTTATCTTGGAAGAGAAGCTATTCAAACTTGGATCTCTTTTGAACCTTGAAAGAGGAATGAAGAGATCAAGCTAGAAATGCTTTCTCATGCTGGACCAAATTGGGTTTGGATGGGTATGTGACTATAACCCTCTCAATACTTGATTTGAGAAATGCATGTGGTATAATCAGTGACCATACTTCATCTCTTCTCATGAGCAATTGACCAAGGAATTGGCTATTGATCAAGATTTGAGAGATTGAATTGCAAGAAATTGTAATTCAATCACTTAAGATTGCCAAGGAGATCAATGAGTGCATTGATTGAGGAAGAGATGAAGATGAACTTGATCCGGAGAATTGCAACATCTCCTAAGCCCAATGAACTCCCCATCTCTGATCTTACCCATTCTCTTTAATTTCTTCCATTTACTTTTATGAGCAAATCCTCCATTCCCATTTACAATTCTGCAATTTATTTTCAGTCATTTACTTCTAGTCCTTTAATTCTAGCATTTACTTTCCTGTTATTTACATTCCCGCCATTTTATTTTCTGCAACTCTTAACCCAAATTCTGGATTTGCTCAACTAGAACATTCTTCTAATTAAAGTTGCTTGATCAATCAATCCCTGTGGGATTCGACCTCACTCTATTGTGAGTTTTTACTTGATGACAAATTTGGTACACTTGCTGAAGGGAGATTTGTTGTGAGATAAGTTTTCCATGCATCAGACACCCATTGGGATGAGCCCCTTCCGCTTAGTATACGGAAAGGCTTGCCACCTTCCAGTAGAGGTGGAACACAAGGCTTTCTGGGCTGTGAGGAGTGCAACATGAATCTTGAGAAAGCTGGTACTGAAAGAAAGCTGCAACTAGTAGAACTGGAGAATCTTCGCCTAGAAGCATATGATAACTCCAGAAGATACAAAGAAAAGATGAAGGCTGTCCATGACAAGCATATAAAAAGGAGAGAATTCAGACCAGGGGAGTTAGTTCTTTATAACTCCAGACTGAGGCTTATGCCAGGTAAACTAAGATCAAGATGGGAAGGTCCATACAGAGTAGAAAAAGCAGAGCCATATGGAGTTTTTCACCTGCGTCATCCTTCTAGCTCCAAATTCTTAAAGGTCAATGGACATCGCCTGAAGCTTTATCATGGTGAGAAGATGAAGAATAATAAAGAACTAGAGGTTTTCCTCTTGGAAGACCCGCCAGCAGAAGCAGAATGAGCCTAACGAGCGTCCAACTTAAGGACGTAAAAACAAAGTGCTAGGTGGGAGACAACCTACCACGGTATGATCATTCCGTTTCAGTCTTAATTTTATTTTCCTTTATTCTATTTAGTTTTTTTATTAATGACTCTTCTCATAATCTCCGCATATAGCTGCATATAGTTCACAATTGGATTCGCATTCTGCATATATTTTATTCTTCTTTATATAAAAAAAAACACGCACGGGACGCGTAGGCGTCGCTGACGCGTCCGCGTCACCAGTGCATTTGAAGAAAAGAGAATTGGATAGAAAGTCACGCAAAAGCGTGGCTGGAGGCGTGCCTTAGGCACAATCATGCCCACGCGACCGCGTCAATGACGCATCCGCGTCATTTTGGAAACGAGCCTCCCATGCGTCTGTGTCACCCACGCGAATGCGTGCCCCTGAAAATCGACGTAAAAGAGGTATATGGTAGAGACTTATGATGGAGTGAGGCTGGAATGATGTTGGAAGCACAAGCCTTACCACGCGACCGCGTGCCGGTCGTTTTTAAATATGGCCATTGATGCGATCGCGTCAACCACGCGATCGCGTCACCCTAAAAATTTGGCAAAATAGGTTTGAAACAGAGAGTTGCGCGAACGCATGGCTGCCCTCGCGCCATTCGCACAAATCAAGTCACGCGACCGCGTGACCCACGCGTTCGCGTCACATGACAAAAATCACACACCACGCGACCGCGTGACTCACGCGTCCGCGTCGCATGCGGTGCACAGAATATCCAGATCAGCCAAAATATCTTATCTTTTCTGTAAGACCCAGAACTTTTGAAAAGTCTTATTATGATCAAGTCTCAAATCATATAGTTATTTATAGCCTTAATTTCGGAAATCATTTTATTAAAGATAATTAAGGCAAGTTTTGATTTATTGAACTTGAGATAATTTATGATTATTATCCAATTTTACAATTATTGGATTATTTTCTATATTCAAGTTATAAAGTTGGTAGTTGTGAAATAATAAGAATCTTATATGATTTGGATTAAATGGTTAATATTTTAATATATTGATATTGCTATTTTGGAAAATGAAGAAATTAAGTATATTATTTCTAATTTTTAGATTTGGGCATTTTATTGAAAATAATTTGTGAAATTAATGAGCAAATAGTATTTTCTATGTACAAATAGTGTTGGATTTAATTTGGGTTTCAATTGCTATATTATTCCCAATTTTATGTGAAATTACCATAATGTTCTTAACCCTAATTTTCAAAATGAAACCCTAACCCAGTAACCCGTACCCGACCTGGTTTCCTCCTCACCTAACCAAGCAGTAGCAAACACACACACGCAGAACCCTCCAACGGAAACAGAGCAGAGAGTGAGAGGCTGAGTTGTGGCTGATGAGAGAAGGCGGGAAGCCCACCGCGTCGTGCCGCCGCGTCGTCACCAGTCTTGCTCGCCCTGCCACCGTGAAGTTCGTCCCTGCCATGGTCTGTCACCACTGTCACCGTCGCGAGCCTTTTGCCGTCGCCACCATAAAGCCGCCGATCTAGTCTGAGTAAGAGAGAGAGAGCGAGACGAGCTTTGAGGAAGGGAGAAGCCGCACTGTCAGCGTCGCGCAGAGAGGGACTTGCCGCCAGCTTCATCGTCCTCACTGTTGCGCCACCGTCGGGCCCGTAGTCGTGGAGGAAGCACAGCGCCGCCGTGGGTCCATTTCCGTCGAACTCGAAGGAGGAGGAAGGCCGAGACTGGGCGACGCTGGGAGTGAAGGAGACGTGAGCTGGAGGAGCTGCGTCCAGTCGCCGCCGACGCGCCACTGACCGCCGCCGTTCCACCGTGCCGAGGGTCTCTTTCCTGCTAGATCTGCCGCCATGAAACCCCGCAGTGCCTCTGGCTGCCGGAAAACGGTGGTGGATGTTGGTGCTGGGTTAGCGCCGCCACTGCTGCTGGCCGTTTCGAGCTGCTCCGCCATCTCTGCCGCCGGAGGATGCAGCTTAGTCACCGGAAAACCACTGCCGGTAAGGGTCCTTGCATTTGGTCTTCATTCCTTTCTATTCCTGGGTTTTATCGCCATGACGTTGTTGTGCAGTCGCAGTTGTCGGAGTCTTTCATCGCCGCTGCCACTTGAGGTGGCTGACGGAGTCGCTGCCGGGTTGATATGGAGCTGTGGCTGCTTCGTTTCGCTAGCTCAGTAAGTAAATTATGTTTCGAAAAGTCTCGCGTTAGTATTCGGTTGTGTTTGGTTAATGAATATGAGTTTTGGTAACGTGGGGTCGAGTCCTGATTATTATATATTGTGATTAGAGTCGTTGTGGTTGCTGAGAAAACGGTTTGGAGCTGAGGTTTTGGTAGCCGGGATTTTGATTGTTGATTTCGGGTCGAGGCAGAAAGGACTCGGTGACGCGTTTGAGTTACGGAATTGCGTCTTGAGGTAGGGGCGCTTTCCGAAAACTATATTTTGTATATTGGAATTATTACATATGGGTACTGATGTGAGAATGTGTATTTGGTGGTTGTATCAGTCCTATGTATTGTTTGGTTGTTTTCTATGATTATGGGTGTTAGTTTAACTCGACTGTTGTGTGGCCTTGTGAAACGAAATGCTTTTGAAATTGATTCTTTTAAAGCTTTGAGATTGAGTTGAATCCGTTGGAAATTGATTTGAGTTGAATGGATTTTCTTGAGAATATGTAAAATAGAATACACTCTCGATTTCAGCCTGGCTGGCTTTAAATGATCTGCTTTTTGAAAAATGATTGTTGCTGAACCGTTTTCTTTAAAGCTTTAGAAATGAGTTTATTCGGCTGATAATGATTTGATGTTGAAACAGCTTTCTTGAAATATGGAATTGAGATGACTGTTGGATTTTGGCTTGCCTTGGACTGATTTTGAAATTCGGGCTGTTGGAAAGGATTGTGAAACGGTTTAGTTGGGACCCGAACCGGGTGGCAAAGTCCAAGTTTTAGGGGAGGTGCTGCCGAAATTTCTATAAAATCCGAGTCTTTATTGAAATGTCGTTTGGAGAATGATTAGTTAAAGACTTCTACTATTTTATTTGAATTATCAAGAAAAGGATGATTCATGCTTTTGAAATGAGTTAGTAAAAGGGGAAATTGTAATTTAGTCTTGCTTCTTAAGAAAGGCATTGTATCTCTTTCAAGAGAAAGTTATTTAGATGAAACTTGTGTTTTAAAGCTGTTTGAACGTGAAAAGGGTTTATGCCTTTGAATTTGACTTGAGGGTTTCAATTAGAGGAGTTTCAATGGTTTTGAAAGAACCTGAATGTCTATTGACAAGTTTCATTTTGAAATATTTTGAGAAAGGTTTTGAGTACTCTTTGAATTCGGAATTCTTGCAAGACTAAAACAATTTTGAACAGTTAAAATGTTCTAGAATTATCATGGGGGTTGAAATTGGTTTTGCCTAAGTAAAGGAAACAGCCTTGAAAGAAGTAACTGATTACGTGACTCGGTTTGGCTTAGATCCTATTTTATTACTCAAATCGGAAAGCCAATGTTTTAATGATTTTAAACGAATTTGGTGAAATGAGTTATGTTATTCTCCTCTAAAGACTTGGGACTCTGCCGAGAAACTTTTGTTATAAAATTCCATTGTTGGATGGGTGATTTTTGAATATCTCAAAGAGGCTTTTAACTTGCCATGATGATGGAAGTTTTGGAAAGAGGATGCAGAGAGTGGCATTATTTTAAAAGGGGAATTTACCTTGAGTAAAAGTGGCTTATGAGCCTGAGATGATTTGAGAAATGAGATCATTAAAGCCAAGGCTGAAAAGAGTTGAAACCTGATTTCAAAGTGAAATGAATTGAGAAAATGATTTATGGCTTAAATGCCGATTTCATGAATTTCATGATTTTGAATGTGGAAGTGCTGTTTTGTTGAGAGCCGGAATGGCTGTGTATGTTTATACATATTGGCTGGTTCTGGATTGAACCGTGAGTCGGATGGCTGAGATGGATGTTGATCCATGATTGAGAATGAAAGCAATTATGCTGAGACATTGATAAGTTGTGATGTTACACTTCTACTATCGGAGATGAGGGTTTCCCTGGGTAGTAGCAATGGCTAGCCACCATGTGCTCCAGGTTGAGACTCGAAGCTCTGTTAACCCAATGTCGTAAGTGTGGCCGGGCACTGTGAAAGGCCCGGATGAGCTCGCCCCCATAAATATTCACCATTGATGGTGATGGATAAATATTCACCAGTGAGGGTGATGGATATGGATCATGATTATAATCAAGTTTATGATGAGTATAACTCGAGTTGGGGATGCACGACAGAGGGACAGTCCAATGGTTAGCTACCAGGACTTGTCGGGTTGGCTCTATAACCGACAGATGATATCATCAGCCACTAGGGACAGGCATGCATCATATGCATTTATGTGACATTGTTTGGGTGTGCATATTATACTTGGTTTGCCTATGTGATTAATTGCTAACTGTTCTACTTGAAATAACTGTTTGTTTGTGCTTGCCTCTTCCTATCTGTGTTTGCAACTGGGACTCTGTTGGATTGTACTGATTGGTTGTTGGTTGGATTGTTTTGGCCTAGGGCCGTGGTTGGAAAGAGATGAATTGATGGTTGATTTCGGTTTTGTGTTTCTGGTTTGGAATAAAATTATGAAAGGCTATTTTGGTTCCGCATAGATAAACCGTTTTGAAAGGCTTTTGAGTTTTTGAGAATTGAACGGTTCTTCTTTCAGAAAAGATTTCCGACTTTACTTTTATTGTAAATCGTTGTTTTTGAAAGGAGGCATAAGACGGTTATGAATCACTGGTATGATTTATCTTCACGTATCCTATTACAGTAATTTCCAAAAACCCTCTACTGAGAACCCTTTTGAGGATGATGTTCTCACCCCCTTACATTTTTCCCCTTTCAGGATATGGGCGCAGAAGTTACGAAGAGTTCATTTAGTTGTTGTTGAGATGCTTTATATTGTGTTAGTTATGGTTTATTGTACCCTCGCCTTTATCTTGATATGATCTGTAAGAGGGATAGGAATTATATTGGATAATGACTGTAATATTATGTATGTATATATTTATATATATATGTATATATATGGATGTACTCTTTATGAGTTTTGTAAGTTGTATGGTATTTATGGATGTATGATATCGGATGAAAGTATTTTTGGATTGGTATTGCGGTTTAAAGTTTTTTAAACAGGCTCATATTTCAGTATTAAATAGTATAAAAGTCGTCGTAATGTCCGAGCTATCAGAGTCGCGCAGCCGGAAGTGTGAACTTTGGTAGTTATGGTGTTACATTATGGTATCAGAGCAGTTCTTCCTGTAGAGCCTGAGGAATGGACTGACTATGCTTCAGTTGCATACTCTGAGCGTTTGTCATGTATTAAGTCTTGTCGAATGACGAGAATTAGAGCTTTATGCACATGACGATCTATTGATTAACGCCATTAGTCTTGCGTTGCATAATTTCTGATATTAAGTTTGGCCGGCTTAATATTAGTGAATTATGTATATGAAAGCACTAATGGGTTATCATAGATGATATACGAGTTTTGAGCAAAGCGAATCGCGGGTTTTGGGAACGTTAGAAACTTTTTCTCGAGGCTATTCAGTTGTGTGTCTTGAATTCTGTTCGAGTCGACCTGTTCTTTCATATCCTAACTTGAAGTTCTTTTTTGGTACTCCTCTTGAAAAGTAATTTGATGTTCCACTCTATTCCTCTATTCATATGAATTCTTGTTTGATCTTAAATGCATATGCTCGTTTGAAATCCTTGTTGCATCTATCTTCCTCTGTTTGAGTTCTTCCTGATTCCTGTATTCTTTGATATGGCTTTGAACTGGTCCTAATGCATCGTGCATTTTAACTCCTGATTTCGAGTACATTCTTAGAGAAATTGTTGATTTAGTTTTTCTCTTGTTTGGCAGTGATTACAGCCAATTTTGAAGTTTTATAAAAAATTGCTATTGATTAGATATATATTTATCTATATATGAAACTTTGAGATTTCTTATACAGTCTAACAACTATTCATCTCTAATACCTCTCCTGTACTTTTACTGGTTTATGGATCTGCATTCACTTTAAATTATAATTTGACTTTCTAGTAAGTTTACTATAGTTCCAATGCACATCTTCATTTGATTATGTATTTGGATATTTTTCAAAATTTTGAAAAGAAAGGATTTATCACTTTGGTCTCGGTTGGGTTTCGTTTGACAAACTTTACTTAATTCATTTTGATTTGAGTTTGATTTAGCATACTAATGGGTTATGCCATTGTTGTTCTTTTGAAAATGTTGGATTCATAGCTTTCTTCTTATGAACGGAATCGTTCCTTCTTAAGCTTTTTACCTCTATGAACGTCATACTTGATTCTGTTTTTAACTAATCTTTTACATCTTACGAAATTACCATTGATCTTGGTTTGTCCTCTCTTCTGAATCTCATTCGTATGTGAGTCAGTTTGATTTGTTTCAAAATAGTGCATTGCTTATTCTCTTATTATCTCTACAAGAGTTTTAGTCAAAAATTTATCATTGAGAAATTACAAATGATTGAGTTGTCTTTTTCTATGACTTTTGTATTCTTCTGGGTCAATTTAAAACTTGTTTGATGTTTCATGTCTAGTGGATCTTGTTTGAACTACTTTAATTTAAGATCCTTTCTTGCAAGGCTTGACTCCTTTTTAGTGCATCTTAAACTTCTTGAATGTTCTTCTGAGATGGTGATTTGAAGAACACTTTTGGAGTCTTGCTTTGAATCTTTTAAAGAAGTATTGAATTCTTTTGTAAGAAGTTTTTAACGGAATTTATTTTCTGTTGCTTGATTGAGATTGAAACCATTTTTCAATTTTGACGAAGTTAATTCAAAGTTGGCAAGCGCTATTTTAAATGAGGTTTTGAAAAGTTTCCTTGTTTAATGGAAACCTGTTCGTTTGTAACGCACCACTTGTCTCCTTACCAGATTGTAAGCAAAAAAAAAAAAAATTTACCTCGGAATTTCTTTTCTAAAGAGAGTTTAACTTCCTCTTTTGTCCCCGCTATAAATGTTATACACGCTTGTTTGAATATGGGTTTTGGGAATTTTTGAACAAGCATTTGATTTCTCTTCCGAGTTTTATGAATTACTTTTGGTTAAGTTGTGCACCTAATTATCTTTCTAAAATATTTGAGGAAATATTTTAGCTCTTAGCGAAACTTGTGTGCATTTTGTTTTTAAAACTCTACATGATTTACTTCAACATGAAGTTGTATTGAAGTAAAGCCACGATTATGCTTTTGTTACTCTCTTGAAGGATGTTGTTACTTAACCTTTCTTTTAGACTGCGAAGTGGTTTTTCCGCAAGTTTTGGTTCCTTTATGAACAATGTATTCGGAAGTACCTTTAATCGTGCTCTTGAGTTCTGTGAGCTTTGTCTTGGGTCTGAAATATTCTCTTCTGTAAACCTCATATTTCTTCGACCCAATTTGAATTTGGTTCAGATTAATGTGCTGATTCTTCTTATTGGACCTATTGAATTTCTTTTATCCAAGGGTTATCTTTGAAGTTGTCAATTGATTTATTTCTAGCAAACTTCATTGCTTGAGTGTCTTTGTTTATCTGGAAATTGGATACACTCTCTCAAATCTATGAGTATTATTGTTGACATTTATCTCTCATTCCTAAATCTTGTATCCTTCTGAGTAGACTCGAGAATTGTTTTGATATCACGTGTGACTTGTAGATGTAGTAACGTGATACGTTAGTTCTTTAAGACGTGATGTGCATACGGAAGTTGAAGCGGTAGGTGTGCAACGTATGAGTTGTGGGCGTTTTGTTCCTTGCGAATGGGTTTGTGGTTGTCAGGCTTGTGATCAAATTTGGGGTTTGTGAAGTGCTTGATGGAGTTGGAAAGTTGAAACTTTGAGGTTGATATGAGATTAGTGTGTGGAGATTGAGCACGTCGTTTTGACTCCATCCTGTTTGATAGCCTTCGATGCCTTGCCCTTCCATCACATGATTGACCCATGTTATCTTTTGCGCTGAGCCTACCTTGTAACGTTTGCTTTGCAATCACACTCCTACCTTTGCACCCTTATGCATATGACAATCAAAGTATTTGCAAATCGTATATATGTTTATATGATGAGATATTTTTGCTTCTTCCTTAAATGTGTTCAAGGGTGAACTGTTATGGAATTTCTTTCATTTTGTATCAATTTTCGAGGGCAAAAATTTTTATAAGGTGGGTAGGATGTAAGACCCAGAACTTTTGAAAAGTCTTATTATGATCAAGTCTCAAATCATATAGTTATTTATAGCCTTAATTTCGGAAATCATTTTATTAAAGATAATTAAGGCAAGTTTTGATTTATTGAACTTGAGATAATTTATGATTATTATCCAATTTTACAATTATTGGATTATTTTCTATATTCAAGTTATAAAGTTGGTAGTTGTGAAATAATAAGAATCTTATATGATTTGGATTAAATGGTTAATATTTTAATATATTGATATTGCTATTTTGGAAAATGAAGAAATTAAGTATATTATTTCTAATTTTTAGATTTGGGCATTTTATTGAAAATAATTTGTGAAATTGATGAGCAAATAGTATTTTCTATGTACAAATAGTGTTGGATTTAATTTGGGTTTCAATTGCTATATTATTCCCAATTTTATGTGAAATTACCATAATGTCCTTAACCCTAATTTTCAAAATGAAACCCTAACCCAGTAACCCGTACCCGACCCGGTTTCCTCCTCACCTAACCTAGCAGCAGCAAACACACACACGCAGAACCCTCCAATGAAAACAGAGCAGAGAGTGAGAGGCTGAGTTGTGGCTGATGAGAGGAGGCGGGAAGCCCACCGCGTCGTGCCGCCGCGTCGTCATCAGTCTTGCTCGCCCTGCCACCGTGAAGCTCGTCCCTGCCATGGTCTGTCACCGCTGTCACCGTCGCGAGCCTTTTGGCGTCGCCACTATAAAGCCGCCGATCTAGTCTGAGTAAGAGAGAGAGAGCGAGACGAGCTTTGAGGAAGGGAGAAGCCGCACTGTCAGCGTCGTGCAGAGAGGGACTCGCCGCTAGCTTCGTCGTCCTCACTGTTGCGCCACCGTCGGGCCCATAGTCGTGGAGGAAGCACAGCGCCGCCGTGGGTCCATTTCCGTCGAACTCGAAGGAGGAGGAAGGCCGAGACTGGGCGACGCTGGGAGTGAAGGAGACGTGAGCTGGAGGAGCTGCGTCCAGTCGCCGCCGACGCGCCACTGACCGCCGCCGTTCCACCGTGCCGAGGGTCTCTTTCCTGCTAGATCTGCCGCCATGAAACCCCACAGTGCCTCTGGCTGCCGGAAAACGGTGGTGGATGTTGGTGCTGGGTTAGCGCCGCCACTGCTGCTGGCCGTTTCGAGCTGCTCCGCCATCTTTGCCGCCGGAGGATGCAGCTTAGTCGCCGGAAAACCACTGCCGGTAAGGGTCCTTGCATTTGGTCTTCATTCCTTTCTATTCCTGGGTTTTATCGCCATGACGTTGTTGTGCAGTCGCGGTTGTCGGAGTCTTTCATCGCCGCTGCCGCTTGAGGTGGCTGACGGAGTCGCTGCCGGGTTGATATGGAGCTGTGGCTGCTTTGTTTCGCTAGCTCAGTAAGTAAATTATGTTTCGAAAAGTCTCGCGTTAGTATTCGGTTGTGTTTGGTTAATGAATATGAGTTTTGGTAACGTGGGGTCGAGTCCTGATTATTATATATTGTGATTAGAGTCGTTGTGGTTGCTGAGAAAACGGTTTGGAGCTGAGGTTTTAATAGCTGGGATTTTGATTGTTGATTTTGGGTCGAGGCGGAAAGGACTCGGTGACGCGTTTGAGTTATGGAATTGCGTCTTGAGGTAGGGGCGCTTTCCGAAAACTATATTTTGTATATTGGAATTATTACATATGGGTACTGATGTGAGGATGTGTATTTGGTGGTTGTATCAGTCCTATGTATTGTTTGGTTGTTTTGTATGATTATGGGTGTTGGTTTAACTCGACTGTTGTGTGGCCTTGTGAAACGAAATGCTTTTGAAATTGATTCTTTTAAAGCTTTGAGATTGAGTTGAATCAGTTGGAAATTGATTTGAGTTGAATGGATTTTCTTGAGAATGTGTAAAATAGAATACACTCTCGATTTCAGCCTGGCTGGCTTTAAATGATCTGGTTTTTGATAAATGATTGTTGCTGAACCGTTTTCTTTAAAGCTTTAGAAATGAGTTTATTCGGCTGATAATGATTTGATGTTGAAATGGCTTTCTTAAAATATGGAATTAAGATGACTGTTGGATTTTGGCTTGTCTTGGACTGATTTTGAAATTTGGGCTGTTGGAAAGGATTGTGAACGGTTTAGTCGGGACCCGAACCGGGTGGCAAAGTCCAAGTTTTAGGGGAGGTGCTGCCGAAATTTCTATAAAATCCGAGTCTTTATTGAAATGTCGCTCGGAGAATGATTAGTTAAAGACTTCTACTATTTTATTTGAATTATCAAGAAAAGGATGATTCATGCTTTTGAAATGAGTTAGTAAAAGGGGAAATTGTAATTTAGTCTTGCTTCTTAAGAAAGGCATTGTATCTCTTTCAAGAGAAAGTTATTTAGATAAAACTTGTGTTTTAAAGCTGTTTGAACGTGAAAAGGGTTTATGCCTTTGAATTTGACTTGAGGGTTTCAATTAGAGGAGTTTCAATGGTTTTGAAAGAACCTGAATGTCTATTGACAAGTTTCATTTTGAAATGTTTTGAGAAAGGTTTTGAGTACTCTTTGAATTCGGAATTCTTGCAAGACTAAAACAATTTTGAACAGTTGAAATGTTCTAGAATTATCATGGGGGTTGAAATTGGTTTTGCCTAAGTAAAGGAAACAGCCTTGAAAGAAGTAACTGATTACGTGACTCGGTTTGGCTTAGATCCTATTTTATTACTCAAATCGGAAAGCCAATGTTTTAATGATTTTAAACGAATTTGGTGAAATGAGTTATGTTATTCTCCCCTAAAGACTTGGGACTCTGCTGAGAAACTTTTGTTATAAAATTCCATTGTTGGATGGGTGATTTTTGAATATCTCAAAGAGGCTTTTAACTTGCCATGATGATGGAAGTTTTGGAAAGAGGATGCCGAGAGTGGCATTATTTTAAAAGGGGAATTTACCTTGAGTAAAAGTGGCTTATGAGCCTGAGATGATTTGAGAAATGAGATCATTAAAGCCAAGGCTGAAAAGAGTTGAAACCTGATTTCAAAGTGAAATGAATTGAGAAAATGATTTATGGCTTAAATGCCGATTTCATGAATTTGATGATTTTGAATGTGGAAGTGCTGTTTTATTGAGAGCCGGAATGGCTGTGTATGTTTATACATATTGGCTGGTTCTGGATTGAACCATGAGCCGGATGGCTGAGATGGATGTTGATCCATGATTGAGAATGAAAGCAATTATGCTGAGACATTGATAAGTTGTGATGTTACACTTCTACTATCGGAGATGAGGGTTTCCCTGGGTAGTAGCAATGGCTAGCCACCATGTGCTCCAGGTTGAGACTCGAAGCTCTGTTAACCCAATGTCGTAAGTGTGGCCGGGCACTGTGAAAGGCCCGGATGAGCTCGCCCCCATAAATATTCACCATTGATGGTGATGGATAAATATTCACCAGTGAGGGTGATGGATATGGATCATGATTATGATCAAGTTTATGATGAGTATAACTCGAGTTGGGGATGCACGACAGAGGGACAGTCCAATGGTTAGCTACCAGGACTTATCGGGTTGGCTCTATAACCGACAGATGATATCATCAGCCACTAGGGACAGGCATGCATCATATGCATTTATGTTACATTGTTTGGGTGTGCATATTATACTTGGTTTGCCTATGTGATTAATTGCTAACCGTTCTACTTGAAATAACTGTTTGTTTGTGCTTGCCTCTTCCTATCTGTGTTTGCAACTGGGACTCTGTTGGATTGTACTGATTGGTTGTTGGTTGGATTGTTTGGACCTAGGGCCGTGGTTGGAAAGAGATGAACTGATGGTTGATTTCGGTTTTGTGTTTCTGGTTTGGAATAAAATTATGAAAGGCTATTTTGGTTCCGCATAGATAAACCGTTTTGAAAGGCTTTTGAGTTTTTGAGAATTGAACGGTTCTTCTTTCAGAAAAGATTTCTGACTTTACTTTTATTGTAAACCGTTGTTTTTTAAAGGAGGCATAAGACGGTTATGAATCACTGGTACGATTTATCTTCACGTATCCTATTACAGTAATTTCCAAAAACCCTCTACTGAGAACCCTTTCGAGGATGATGTTCTCACCCCCCTACATTTTTCCCCTTTCAGGATATGGGCGCAGAAGTTACGAAGAGTTCATTTAGTTGTTGTTGAGATGCTTTATATTGTGTTAGTTATGGTTTATTGTACCCTCGCCTTTATCTTGATATGATCTGTAAGAGGGATAGGAATTATATTGGATAATGACTGTAATATTATGTATGTATATATTTATATATGTATGTATATATATGGATGTACTCTTTATGAGTTTTGTAAGTTGTATGGTATTTATGGATGTATGATATCGGATGAAAGTATTTTTGGATTGGTATTGCGGTTTAAAGTTTTTAAACAGGCTCATATTTCAGTATTAAATAGTATAAAAGTCGTCGTAATGTCCGAGCTATCAGAGTCGCGTAGCCGGAAGTGTGAACTTTGGTAGTTAGGGTGTTACATTTTCTCCCCAAAATCCTAATCTTTCTTTTCCCTTATTATTTCTTTCTTCCCCCTTCTTCCTTCTCTACTCATTCTCATTTTTTTACTTTCTCCTCCCTTATTTTTCACATCCATTATCAAGGTTCCTTTCTTTCTTTCTTTACTTTTTACTTTTTCTTTATTACTCTTATTTATGTTTATGTTTTCTTCTTCTTTTTATTTTCACTTTTATTATCTATATTTTCTTTTGTTTCTTTTTATTCCTTTAATTGGTGTTAGAAATTTAACTAGGTGATTCTTCTCTTTTATATTTTGCTTGTGAGTTATTATGAATTTGTTTGACAATGATATATTATTTTTCATAAGGGTTGCTTGCATGTTCAAATTCACTACTTTCAATAACATACTTAACATGGATGCTAAGTATTTGTGAAAAAGTCCGTATGGCATTGTGCATTATTTTAATGTATTCTATTCTACTACTCTAATGCCTGTTTTTCACAAAACCCTTTTATATTTTATTAATTAAATATGATTGTCAATACAAACAGATTATTAGTTTGAAAGGCTTGGTAATCTAACTTGGACATTGAATACTTGATCTATGCTACTCATGGCTTTGCCGGCATGCTAATAAACATCTTGCATTTAATTGCTATCACATGCACTTGCTTTATTACCTTTAATGAACTTTTCACATGTAGTCTAGACCATGTGTTAACGACATCCTTCTTTATCGTGCATTGATTATCATCCTTAATGTTCGCTCCCTTGCTCTAACCCTTAAGCTTTTAAAGTTAATTTCTTTTTCCTTTTTCAGGATGGCCACCAAGAAAGGAAAAGAGAAAGCTACTCCCAAACCACCAGCAAGGAGAGGAACAAAAAGAACATTAATGGCAGAACCATCTTCAACAGCGGTGAAACCCTCAACAAAAAGAATCAAGAGGATTATCAAGGTCGATGAAAAAGAGAAAGCCTTTCCAACAAAGGACACTGCGCAGTTCACTAACTGCTACTGTGAGCAGATGTTCCCCATCCTGGCTATAAGGAATTATAACAATGAGTTCCTTCTTATCCTCCCGACCAACATTGCTGAAATTGTTGAGCCCTGCATTGAGCGAAGACAATGGGGATTCCTACGGAGACAGCCACGGCAGGTTAATCTATCATGGGTAGTCGAATTCTACTCCAATTTTTACATGCCAACCATGCAGTCTGTTTATATCCGTCAGAAGTAAGTCCCCATAACAGAAGAAGCCATTCAACTAGCTTTAGAGCTTCCCCCTGCTCCAGAAGGATTGGACGCATTCCAAGAAGCCTCATTCAAGCGCCAGACATACCAATTTGACTGGGACGCCGTTCTTAGAGTTATCGCACAACCTGGCAGCAGATGGATCTACGGATACCATCGTTCCCGACCTAAGGGCATATTGGCTTCAGCACTCACCTTAGAGGCTCGAGTATGGGCACAGATCATGTCCCATTACGTATTTTCGAGCACTCATGAGTCCTCCTTCACTGCAGACATGGCTGTTTTACTCTGGTGTATCCTTACAGACCAGCACCTCAATTTACCAAGACACATTCGGCATGCTATAGGACACGTACAAATTGCGGGCAACTTACCTTTCTCCGCCTTGGTTTCAGATCTTGTCTCAGCAGCCGGAGTCTCCTACAGAGCTGGGGATACCAAAGCCATGATTCCACGAGATGATCAGTACATCCCTAATGGGAAGTATATCAGACCTCCAGCAGCAACTATCAACCGGAGCACAGAACCAGCAGAAGATATTCCTTTTTTTCCCACACCATAAGCACCTTCAACAAACTAACTACTCCATCAGATACTTGAGAGGTTAGACCAGCTTGACCGGAAAGGAAAGCAGAGAGAGCGCCATAACAAGCGCAAATTTACATACCTCAAGGAGCTACTTGTTGATAACCAACCACCTAGAGAAGACCCAGACACCCAGGACTCCACTTCATTTACCAGCACAGGGAGCCATGACGGTCCCGATGGTGGAGATGCTGCTACCAGCCCCCTCTGTTCCTGACAGATGGCACCGAGGACGGTGCAAAGCCTTAAGTGTGGGGAGGTCGGTCAGTACCTGACTTCCGGAGGTAATTTCTTTTCCTTAAAACACCAATAATATATGATATTTAGTTAGTTTTTCTTTTGTAGAATAGGATAAATTGCATAGTAATAATTAGTTGCATGCATGTTCTATTTGGTTGAAAAATAATAAGTTTCTTTTTAAGACCCTATTTTTGAAAAATTTCACTAATTTAAATCAAAACTTTTATGTTAAACTTGTTAGAAGTTGTAATTGGGACATAGTTTAAAAAGTTACGAACACACAACCCGTGAGATTTTGAGCCTAATTACATGGTTACACTATTAACCATAACTGTTTTATTTTTGTGTGTTCACTTCTTTATGATTGCAATCTTTATTTTGTTTCATCCTATATATCCAATATTTAATTTATTTATATGCATGCATATGATTGAGGCCATCATTTGAATTTTTCCTCACTTATCCCAAATAAGCCTACCCTTTAAATCACCTTTGTTAGCCACTTTGAGCCTTTTAATCCCATTTGTTCTATATTTTACCACATTACTAGCCTTAAGCGGAAAAATAATTAAATATCCCAAATTGAATCTTTAGTTAGCTTAAGATAGAAATTGTGTGTTAATTAAGTATGGAAAAATTGTGGGAACATGGGTTAATAAGGGAATGTGTCATGATAAAATAATGGGAATTTGGGTATTTACTCATGTGAAACTATAAAAATTAAAAACTCCATGTGCATTGATAAGCTATGTTTACTTTTATTTCAAAAAAAAAATCCAAAAATATTTAATAAATATTTAAATAAATAAGGGGATAAAATTACCCCAACTCTAAGTTAACTTAAGTTCAAGGATCAATGCATATGTAATGAAAATTAAAAAGAAAGTTAATGCATGAGTATGTAATGGGAAATTATGGGTAGCTAGGCATGAATTAGAATTAAATAGAGTGTATGTATGCTAGATAAGAGCTTAGGTTAGTCAAAGATTCAATTTATAGCTCACTTAGCCATATGTATACACTCACCCTTACCTTAGCCCCATTACAACCTTGAAAAAGACCTCATGATGTTGCATTGGTACATTAAATATTGTTGATTGGTTAGATGAAAAACAAAGTTTAGAAAGCATGATTAGAGAAGAGTAGAGTGATTACCCTATACACTTGAGAGAATAGAGTGCATATACATCATCAGTGAGGGTTCAATGCTCAATTCTATGTTCCCTTCTTTCATGAGCTGTCTTCTTACAATGTTACCTGTTTTTACTATATAATTTGAATTACTGGAATTTGATCTATGTTTGTCTTGAAGGGCTTATTTATTTTTAACCAAGTAGGCAAGAATTGTAATACCCGGTCTAACCGAAATTTAGTAAATAATAAGTTAAATAGGAGCGAATATGGTTGGAAGATTTGGCAATTGGAATTTGATAATTTAAATATGATATTTGGATTCAGTGAATTTTTCCGAGTCAGAAAATATAGTTTTCTGCGTAAAAGTGCGCAGTGGAATTTTGACCGGCAGTACCGGCTGAGATCTGTCTGGTACTACAACTGAGGAAATTGATTATGGGTAAATAAGATTAAGAAATGAGGAATTATAATTAGGGAAGGTAGAAATATTTAAAGTGCGATTTAGAGCGCTAATCTTAAAGGTTTTGGCCCAAAATTGGGCCAATGGGCAAAAATAAGTGAACCGGGCCTAAGTGGGCCCAAACCCAATATATATAAACATTAGTTGTGAGCATTTCAGCTCATTTTACCCTAAAAAGAAGGGTTGGGGCGCTGATTTGAGAAGAGAGAAGAGAAGAGAGAAAACCTAACTCTCTTTGATCTTCAAACCACCATAACTTGAGCTACGGAGCTCCGATTGACGAGCCGTTTGTGGCCACGCGTTGCTCTTCTCATCCTCTACAATTCTATCTAAGTTTGGTGGTGATTATTTCATTCATCTCTGCCCAGTTTTCGAAATTCCCCACTGTTACACGTTTTTGGGTAGTTAGTGTTGAAATCTTGTGATTTTGGGTGTTTAGGGATACTCCAACATGGATTCTAAATAGGTTCTATCCCTATTTCATATGGGCTGAGGTAAGAAGTGCTCAAATCCATGTGATTTGTCATTTTTATGAGCCCTAGGTTGATGTATGTATGTGACATTGGTTATGTTAGTGTATTTGGTGATGTTGGTGCACAATTGGGAGATTGGTATTGCTTGAGGAGCTTTGGTAAGGCTTGGAGCTAAGGTTGGTGAAGAATTCCAAAGAAGAGGCTCAATTGGTTTGGCTACAAGAGGTACGGTTTAAGTTTCATTTAAGTACCGTGTGTTGTGATGAGAATTCCTAGGCTAGATGCCCCTAGGATTAAGTTTGGATTGTGTAAATGGTTGGTGCTAATATGCATAGTTGATATGTAATGTGAATTAATGATTGGGTTGAGAATTGTGTGACCTTGTATGCTTGGTGTATTGAGAATTTGATGTACTGGGTAATGAGTATTGATTTGTGGTTTATGCATTTAAATTGTGAAAATTGGGCCGGAGGCCGGAAAGAGGTAAGAAAGGTAAGTCGATGTGTGCATTGTATGATGGCACAAGTGATTGGATGAATTTCAGATAATGAATATATGAATGATTAGGTTGGTTATTGAATAATAAGGTTTGAGAAGTTGAAGTGTGGAATTTGGTAATTTTGGGTGAAAAATTATGTAGACGAGGTATGTTTGGTTCGGTTGAGATATATTATGTGATCATATATGTGATTATGATTATTGATGCCTTGATGGTATGATGATGCATTAGAGATATGTATGTTGTGATATATGCTTGGGGAATGATTAAGGTTGATTTGTGCGTGAAATCACGTGATAGTGAGTATGATATTGATTACGTATAATGATGGTTAATTGGAAATGGTATTATTGGAAATTGGGATGAGGAATGATGTATGACATGATATTGTGTTTGTCCTTTAGCCATTTGATTGAGAAGTGTTAAAATGGTTAGATGTGGTTTTGGGAATTTTTGGTAAAGTGTCAATGTGTGAGTTGAGGATGGCTTGATGTGGATTTTGGTACATTTTGATTGATTTCAAAAAGGGTTGAAATTGGCATGTTTTGGTTGATTTTGAAAAGAGTTGAAAATGGCTTGTTTTGAAAATGGCACCTAGTGGTTTTGTATGAAAACATGGTTTTTGGGCATACTTTGACGGGACATAACTTGGACTACGGATCTCTGTTTTGTGCCAAATCTATTTAGAAATGAAATTGGATCTGGGATGTCCATGCCGTTAGAAGAACGGGTGAAAAATGATTTAAAATGAGAAAGTTATGTCCGTCGGAAGATTGGGGGTTGAATCTGTAAATTCTGCAGCTTTTAACTTAGAAAATTTTTAGCAGAATGACCCTCCACGCGTAGGCACACTTGGCGCGTACGCGTCGTTCTTCAAGAAGGCACTATCCACGCGTGCGCGTGGTGTGCGCGGGCGCGTCGATGCGCTGTACCTAATGCCCAGCTATTTTCCCGAGAGTTGTGCCAGAGTTGTGCCAGTTTTGTGCCTGGGGCGCAAGAGCACCCACGCGTACGCATGGCTGACGCTTGCGCGTCGTTTGGCTATTTTTCAACCCGCGCGTCCACGCGTATGATGCTTGCGCGTCGATGAGTTTTGTGGCCATCCACGCGTGCGCGTGGTGTGCGCGTACGCGTGGCCCTGTTTTCATGCCAAAGTTGATTTTTGAGTTTTAAAAGCCAAATCTCATACTTCTAAGCCTCCGATCTCACCTCTTATGTATTAAATCATTCTGATATACCTAGCAATGAGCTAGGGGATGTGGTAACTTGCGAGTGAAGCAAGGGGAAAAGTTACGATCAATGATGATCAAAGATGATTATATGAGATATGGAGGATGACGGTGGAAGTACCGTGTATGTCATGAGCCGGAGGGCTATATTTATTGATAAATGGCCTGTTCTTGATTGGACCATGAGCCGGATGGCTGAGTTATTGCCGGGTTACGGCAAAGCCATTATTGTTTATGGCTGAGTATAAATGCATATATGATTAATGAATGAATATGTTAAATGGATAATAATGAAAAAATATTGAAATGTGATGTGCGACCCCGGGTAGTAGGCAGTGGCGTTGTCCACTTGCTCCAGGTATGAGACGGAAAAGGAGGATTATGATAAACGAGTTTAATCGTGGGGTTTTGAATAAATGTGTATTTGTGATACCTGGGCAGTAGCAAGGGTCGTGGTTCGTCCCGCTTGCTCCGGGTCATTGCCTGAGGATTGATAATAATGAAGGGTGATTATGAATAAATGTTTATTTGTGATACTTGGGTAGTAGCAATGGTTGTGGTTCATCCCACTTGCTCCAAGTTAATGTTTGAGATTTGGTAACAATGAATGTTGATAATATGAATTGAGATTGAATGAATATATGTTTGAGATGCCTGGGCAGTAGCAAGGGTTGTGGTTCGTCCCACTTGCTCCGGGCCAATGCTTGAGATACCTGGGTAGTAGCAAGGGTTGTGGTTCGTCCCACTTGCTCCAGGTCAGAGATTGCGACGCCTGGGTAGTAGCGGCAGTAGTGGTGAATCCACTCGCTCCAGGTTGAGCTTTTAGACACCCGCCTGGGTAGTAGCCGCAGTAGTGATTATTTCACTGGCTCTGGGTTGAGCGGGCAGTAGCAAGAGGGTTGTAGCTCAAACCTACTTGCTCCGCAAGGGGTGTTTCTGTCCAATGGTTAGCTACCAGGACATGTTGGGTTGGCTATATAACCGACAGATGATATCATCAGCCATAGGGCAGGCATTCATCATTTGCATATGTTTGAATTGTTTGGGTTTGCCATTTGTCTTGGATTTCTACATTATATATGCCATGTTACCTGACTATATGCTACTTGTTCTACTTGTATCATGTTTGTGTATTACTTGCCTGTATTGCTTGTGTTTGTACAACTGAGAGGCCCCTCATGCTGGTGTCGGTGGGTGTGAGGGCTGTTCTTGATGGGATGAATTGATGATGCGATTGCATGATGATGTATTGATATAGAACTGCTGAGGCAGAACAACTGGTGATGGTTTTGCTTATGATTCTGAGTCTGATTCGTGGAAGAGTCAGCGAGTTGGGAAACATGTGAAACATGAATTGAATTTAGCACTCCCTTATGACAGTTGCCTATTCATGGATTAGCGAGAACCTAGGATGAATAATTGGTGAAGAAGTTTAGGATGCTTAGTGAGTTTTTGTTGCAGTACATTGAATTTATTTGGCACTTTTACCGTACTGGGAACCCATGGGCCCGGGGTTCTCATTCCGTATATATCTCTTGTTTTTCAGATACAGGTCCAGGTGCTCAGAAGTGAGTTGTGGGTCGTCTGAGAGACGGCGAAGATCTTTATTTCCTCTACTTTGTGTTTTGATTAGAATCTCTCCATCTTTGTTTTGGAAAGTTTATATTATGTATTGAACTCTTTGAATTTGCCTATAGAGGCTCTCATGTTTCCTTCGGGAGAGATTAGGATATACTGTTGTCAACTAATTTCATAATTTACTCTAGCCGACCTAAACTTCGCGGGTCGCGACTAGTAGCTATTTACTTATGTTATATATATCTATCTGTTATCTATCTCTTAATCTCCTCTACGCCTTGTCCGTATATCGTTTTCGGCTTCACAGTTTATCTTTTGTTGTCGAAACGTGAGAGATACGTCTTCGTGATTTTATTTCTACTCTTTTCAGGCTTCTCGATTAATACTCCTTTCGAAATTACCTATATTTATTTATTAAAAATCCACCTGAGAGTCGTACCACCGTAATATCATTGACTTATGACTCGAGCATAAGGATTTGAATATTAGGGTGTTACATTATGGTATCAGAGCAGTTCGTCCTCGTGAGCCTGAGGGATGGAACTGCTTATGCTTCAATGCATACTCTGAGTCTGTGCCTGTGCTAGTTAGAGTATCTAATCGATACATCTAGCATGAAGTCCATGAGTGTACCTTTGGTACTTTGAAGCACTATACTTCCGATATTGAGACTGATCAACTTGATATCGATTGTTTGGTGTGTATAGGAACCAGATGGCACCTCGTGGACCCGGTCGGGGACGTGAAAGAGATCGTACTAATACGCAGGAACCAGAAATCAACCCGAATAACCCGGTAAACCTTATGGCAGCGTTGGAGAATATGGCTGCTGCTATGCAGGCCACTATGGAGGCTCTTGGGCAACAGATGAACAATAATGGCAATGGCGGAAGGGAAGCTCAGGACCCGATGACACTGGCAACCTTCTTAAAGGTTAATCCACCTAAGTTCAAGGGAACCACCAATCCGACTGAAGCTGATACTTGGTTTCAGGCCATGGAGCGAGCACTGCAAGCGCAGTTGGTGCCTGAAGAGCAGCATGTTGAATTCGCTACCTATCTACTCACGGGAGAAGCATCGCATTGGTGGCAAGGGGCTCGACGTCTCTTGCAACAGGGGAATGATCATATCACTTGGGATGCCTTCCAGGTGGAATTTTATAAGAAGTACTTTCCGAATTCCGCCAGGACAGCCAAGGAATTGGAGTTACTGCAGCTAAAGCAAGGTGCTATGTCCATATCTGAGTATACAGACAAATTTGAGGAGCTATTCAGGTTTTCCCGCATGTGTCAAGGAGCTCTGGGAGATTTCAAGGAATGGAAATGCATTAAGTATGAAGGAGGGCTCCGGAGCGACATCTTAAGTTCAGTGGGACCAATGGAGATCCGAACTTTTTCAGAGTTAGTGAATAAGAGCAGAATTGCTGAAGAGTGTGTGAAAAGGAGGGTTGCAGAGAAGGGAAGTCATAGAGAGCACAACCAAGGATTCGCACCAAGGGGTCGAGAGTTTAAGGAGAGAGGATACGTACAACACTTTCCCCAAGGACAGAATAACTTTGCGACGAGTAAGGAGTCCCAAAGGAATGGTAAGGGAAAACGGGCAGCGGCTGCTTCTGATGTTTCAAGCTGTGAGAGATGTGGAAGTCATCACCCAAATAGGCCGTGCCGATTGGGGTTAGGTGTATGTTACAAGTGCGGGTTACCAGGGCATGTATCAAGAAATTGCCAACAAGGAGAGAGTCAGGATGCGGGCCGATTGCGACAGTAAGATTGAGGTAATTGCCTTAATACAAATGGATAAATGCCTGTGATGTAAATGACTTTCTGTTGAGAATGATGTGTTGTGTTTGTTATGTAGTTGGTTGATTTCTGGATTTTTGGTGAAATGGATTGAACTCGTGACTTTTAGTTCCTTTGATTTAAATAGATAAGGGATGGTCCTAAATGATGGATTTGGAAACGTTAATTCGAATTGTCGGTCAAGTTAAGTGGTGGTTTAGTACTTGAGGAAATAAGTGATGGAACTAATACTTGACGAGAAATCAAGGTGGCATAGCGGAAGCTTGCTAAAGCATTAGCATAGTATGGTAATAATAAGGAAAAGTAGAGCATGATTGGAAATGCTTTATGCTTTGAGTACTTAAAAGTTTAGTGAGCTATGCAGATAATGATTCTAGGTAATTGGAACTAATTGCGGCTGTGAGCCTTGATGGTTCTGAAACGGATGAGGAAATTATCATTGATGCATAATTGGATTTAGATGATGAGAGAGTGCGAGTTGTCGTGTTTGAGAGATGAGTACCATGATGTTTGGTCATAGTGACCTTGGAATTAGATTGAGATTTATAATGATTGGTTTTGAAAGACGAATGTGAAAGCCACTAAATTGAAATACAGATGCAGTACTGAGATTGGTTTGAGGGAGCCCGTGACGGGTGGTAAACTCCAATTTTTGGGGAGGTACTGTTGAAAATTTTTCTCCAAAAAATTTGAAAGAGTGCTGGTTATGGTTTTGAGGATAATTTTTTTTATATGAGTAACTTTAACGAAAGAGATGTGTCTCGAATGCTTTTATAGATTATTAAAGGAAAGCAGATTCTCATGATTTTTGTTAAATTATTATTTCAAACTCATTTGCTTTTTAGAAATGAAAGGGGTTTTTGATTGATGAGTCAGAGACTTTATAACAGCAAGTCATGTAGAAATTCGAAGGTTTGAGAATAAGAAAGTAAGTTTGGAGGTTATGCTTGGAGTTGAGCTGTGATTAGTGGTAATTGGCTTGGCAGAGGGAGAGGATAGTGATGGATGGAATTTTCGAGGGCGAAAATTTCTGTTAGGGGGGTAGAATGTAATACCCGGTCTAACCGAAATTTAGTAAATAATAAGTTAAATAGGAGCGAATATGGTTGGAAGATTTGGCAATTGGAATTTGATAATTTAAATATGATATTTGGATTCAGTGAATTTTTCCGAGTCAGAAAATATAGTTTTCTGCGTAAAAGTGCGCAGTGGAATTTTGACCGGCAGTACCGGCTGAGATCTGTCTGGTACTACAACTGAGGAAATTGATTATGGGTAAATAAGATTAAGAAATGAGGAATTATAATTAGGGAAGGTAGAAATATTTAAAGTGCGATTTAGAGCGCTAATCTTAAAGGTTTTGGCCCAAAATTGGGCCAATGGACAAAAATAAGTGAACCGGGCCTAAGTGGGCCCAAACCCAATATATATAAACATTAGTTGTGAGCATTTCAGCTCATTTTACCCTAAAAAGAAGGGTTGGGGCGCTGATTTGAGAAGAGAGAAGAGAAGAGAGAAAACCTAACTCTCTTTGATCTTCAAACCACCATAACTTGAGCTACGGAGCTCCGATTGACGAGCCGTTTGTGGCCACGCGTTGCTCTTCTCATCCTCTACAATTCTATCTAAGTTTGGTGGTGAGTATTTCATTCATCTCTGCCTAGTTTTCGAAATTCCCCACTGTTACACGTTTTTGGGTAGTTAGTGTTGAAATCTTGTGATTTTGGGTGTTTAGGGATACTCCAACATGGATTCTAAATAGGTTCTATCCCTATTTCATATGGGCTGAGGTAAGAAGTGCTCAAATCCTTGTGATTTGTCATTTTTATGAGCCCTAGGTTGATGTATGTATGTGACATTGGTTATGTTAGTGTATTTGGTGATGTTGGTGCACAATTGGGAGATTGGTATTGCTTGAGGAGCTTTGGTAAGGCTTGGAGCTAAGGTTGGTGAAGAATTCCAAAGAAGAGGCTCAATTGGTTTGGCTACAAGAGGTACGGTTTAAGTTTCATTTAAGTACCGTGTGTTGTGATGAGAATTCCTAGGCTAGATGCCCCTAGGATTAAGTTTGGATTGTGTAAATGGTTGGTGCTAATATGCATAGTTGATATGTAATGTGAATTAATGATTGGGTTGAGAATTGTGTGACCTTGTATGCTTGGTGTATTGAGAATTTGATGTACTGGGTAATGAGTATTGATTTGTGGTTTATGCATTTAAATTGTGAAAATTGGGCCGGAGGCCGGAAAGAGGTAAGAAAGGTAAGTCGATGTGTGCATTGTATGATGGCACAAGTGATTGGATGAATTTCAGATAATGAATATATGAATGATTAGGTTGGTTATTGAATAATAAGGTTTGAGAAGTTGAAGTGTGGAATTTGGTAATTTTGGGTGAAAAATTATGTAGACGAGGTATGTTTGGTTCGGTTGAGATATATTATGTGATCATATATGTGATTATGATTATTGATGCCTTGATGGTATGATGATGCATTAGAGATATGTATGTTGTGATATATGCTTGGGGAATGATTAAGGTTGATTTGTGGGTGAAATCACGTGATAGTGAGTATGATATTGATTACGTATAATGATGGTTAATTGGAAATGGTATTATTGGAAATTGGGATGAGGAATGATGTATGACATGATATTGTGTTTGTCCTTTAGCCATTTGATTGAGAAGTGTTAAAATGGTTAGATGTGGTTTTGGGAATTTTTGGTAAAGTGTCAATGTGTGAGTTGAGGATGGCTTGATGTGGATTTTGGTACATTTTGATTGATTTCAAAAAGGGTTGAAATTGGCATGTTTTGGTTGATTTTGAAAAGAGTTGAAAATGGCTTGTTTTGAAAATGGCACCTAGTGGTTTTGTATGAAAACATGGTTTTTGGGCATACTTTGACGGGACATAACTTGGACTACGGATCTCTGTTTTGTGCCAAATCTATTTAGAAATGAAATTGGATCTGGGATGTCCATGCCGTTAGAAGAACGGGTGAAAAATGATTTAAAATGAGAAAGTTATGTCCGTCGGAAGATTGGGGGTTGAATCTGTAAATTCTGCAGCTTTTAACTTAGAAAATTTTTAGCAGAATGACCCTCCACGCGTAGGCACACTTGGCGCGTACGCGTCGTTCTTCAAGAAGGCACTATCCACGCGTGCGCGTGGTGTGCGCGGGCGCGTCGATGCGCTGTACCTAATGCCCAGCTATTTTCCCGAGAGTTGTGCCAGAGTTGTGCCAGTTTTGTGCCTGGGGCGCAAGAGCACCCACGCGTACGCATGGCTGACGCTTGCGCGTCGTTTGGCTATTTTTCAACCCGCGCGTCCGCGCGTATGATGCTTGCGCGTCGATGAGTTTTGTGGCCATCCACGCGTGCGCGTGGTGTGCGCGTACGCGTGGCCCTGTTTTCATGCCAAAGTTGATTTTTGAGTTTTAAAAGCCAAATCTCATACTTCTAAGCCTCCGATCTCACCTCTTATGTATTAAATCATTCTGATATACCTAGCAATGAGCTAGGGGATGTGGTAACTTGCGAGTGAAGCAAGGGGAAAAGTTACGATCAATGATGATCAAAGATGATTATATGAGATATGGAGGATGACGGTGGAAGTACCGTGTATGTCATGAGCCGGAGGGCTATATTTATTGATAAATGGCCTGTTCTTGATTGGACCATGAGCCGGATGGCTGAGTTATTGCCGGGTTACGGCAAAGCCATTATTGTTTATGGCTGAGTATAAATGCATATATGATTAATGAATGAATATGTTAAATGGATAATAATGAAAAAATATTGAAATGTGATGTGCGACCCCGGGTAGTAGGCAGTGGCGTTGTCCACTTGCTCCAGGTATGAGACGGAAAAGGAGGATTATGATAAACGAGTTTAATCGTGGGGTTTTGAATAAATGTGTATTTGTGATACCTGGGTAGTAGCAAGGGTCGTGGTTCGTCCCGCTTGCTCCGGGTCATTGCCTGAGGATTGATAATAATGAAGGGTGATTATGAATAAATGTTTATTTGTGATACTTGGGTAGTAGCAATGGTTGTGGTTCATCCCACTTGCTCCAAGTTAATGTTTGAGATTTGGTAACAATGAATGTTGATAATATGAATTGAGATTGAATGAATATATGTTTGAGATGCCTGGGCAGTAGCAAGGGTTGTGGTTCGTCCCACTTGCTCCGGGCCAATGCTTGAGATACCTGGGTAGTAGCAAGGGTTGTGGTTCGTCCCACTTGCTCCAGGTCAGAGATTGCGACGCCTGGGTAGTAGCGGCAGTAGTGGTGAATCCACTCGCTCCAGGTTGAGCTTTTAGACACCCGCCTGGGTAGTAGCCGCAGTAGTGATTATTTCACTGGCTCTGGGTTGAGCGGGCAGTAGCAAGAGGGTTGTAGCTCAAACCTACTTGCTCCGCAAGGGGTGTTTCTGTCCAATGGTTAGCTACCAGGACATGTTGGGTTGGCTATATAACCGACAGATGATATCATCAGCCATAGGGCAGGCATTCATCATTTGCATATGTTTGAATTGTTTGGGTTTGCCATTTGTCTTGGATTTCTACATTATATATGCCATGTTACCTGACTATATGCTACTTGTTCTACTTGTATCATGTTTGTGTATTACTTGCCTGTATTGCTTGTGTTTGTACAACTGAGAGGCCCCTCATGCTGGTGTCGGTGGGTGTGAGGGCTGTTCTTGATGGGATGAATTGATGATGCGATTGCATGATGATGTATTGATATAGAACTGCTGAGGCAGAACAACTGGTGATGGTTTTGCTTATGATTCTGAGTCTGATTCGTGGAAGAGTCAGCGAGTTGGGAAACATGTGAAACATGAATTGAATTTAGCACTCCCTTATGACAGTTGCCTATTCATGGATTAGCGAGAACCTAGGATGAATAATTGGTGAAGAAGTTTAGGATGCTTAGTGAGTTTTTGTTGCAGTACATTGAATTTATTTGGCACTTTTACCGTACTGGGAACCCATGGGCCCGGGGTTCTCATTCCGTATATATCTCTTGTTTTTCAGATACAGGTCCAGGTGCTCAGAAGTGAGTTGTGGGTCGTCTGAGAGACGGCGAAGATCTTTATTTCCTCTACTTTGTGTTTTGATTAGAATCTCTCCATCTTTGTTTTGGAAAGTTTATATTATGTATTGAACTCTTTGAATTTGCCTATAGAGGCTCTCATGTTTCCTTCGGGAGAGATTAGGATATACTGTTGTCAACTAATTTCATAATTTACTCTAGCCGACCTAAACTTCGCGGGTCGCGACTAGTAGCTATTTACTTATGTTATATATATCTATCTGTTATCTATCTCTTAATCTCCTCTACGCCTTGTCCGTATATCGTTTTCGGCTTCACAGTTTATCTTTTGTTGTCGAAACGTGAGAGATACGTCTTCGTGATTTTATTTCTACTCTTTTCAGGCTTCTCGATTAATACTCCTTTCGAAATTACCTATATTTATTTATTAAAAATCCACCTGAGAGTCGTACCACCGTAATATCATTGACTTATGACTCGAGCATAAGGATTTGAATATTAGGGTGTTACAAGAATCATATAGTTGCATTCATATATATAGGTTGCAATGCATTACATGAGTTTTGCATTTCCCTACTCACTTATTTTATCTCCTTAAGCCAAGCATGAGGAAATGCTAATGTTTAAGTGTGGGGAGGTTGATAAACCATTATTTTATGATTTATATTGTGTTTAATTGAGTAGTTTTATCAAGTCTTTACCCACTTATTCATATGATTAGCATGATTTTATAATTCCTTCCTAGTATTGTTTATGGTTGAAAACTTGCTTCCTAGAGACCTTTGATTATGTATTTTAATTCTCCTTATTACCATTCGATGCCGTGATCCGTGTGTTAAGTGTTTCAGGCTTCATAGGGCAGGAATGGCTTAGAGAATGGAGAGAAAGCTTGCAAAAATGGAAGGAACACAAGAAACTAAGGAGATGACCAGCAAACACTGACGCGAGCGCATGGCCCACGCGAGCGCGCGGAATGAAGAAATCGCAGCGATGCGAACGCGTGCCTAACGCAAACGCGTGGATTGAAGTCTGCACGAATGATGCGACCGCGTGGACGACGCAAACACGTGACAAGGAAAATTGTTGAATGACGTGAACGCGTGGACGACGCGTACGCGTGACCTGCGCGATTTGCAAAAATAACAGAAAATGCTGGGGGCAATTTTGGGCCGCATTTTGACCCGGTTTTCGGTCCAGAAACACAGATTAAAGCCAGGGAACATGCAGAGACTTAGGAGATCATCAACACACACCCATACGCATCCACACACATTCAGATACATTGATATTAGGAATACTTTTAGTTTCAGATCTGAATCTAGATTAGCTTTGTATTAGTAGTTTATGCTTTTTGCTTTGGATTTTGGATGCTGAAGAGTCATTGGTGCGCAGAAATTGTGACGGTTCATTCCTTGGTAACGGCGCTAAAAACTTAATACACACGTTTATAATCTTAGTTCTTTGTCACAACTTCGCACAACTAACCAGCAAGTGCACTGGGTCGTCCAAGTAATAAACCTTACGTGAGTAAGGGTCGATCCCACGGAGATTGTCGGCTTGAAGCAAGCTATGGTCATCTTGCAAATCTCAGTCAGGCGGATTCATATGGTTATGGATATTTGATAATTAAAATATAATTAAAATATAAATAAATCGTAAATTAAAGATAGAGATACTTATGTAATTCATTTGTGAGAGTTTCAGATAAGCGTATGAAGATGCTTGTTCCTCCTGAACATCTGCTTTCCTATTGTCTTCATCCAATTATTCATACTCCTTTCTATGGCAAGCTGTATGCTAGGCGTCACCGTTGTCAATGGCTACATCCTGTCCTCTCAGTGAAAATGGTTCAATACACTGACACTGCATGGCTAATCATCTGTCGGTTCTCAATCATACTGGAATAGGATCCATTGATCCTTTTGCGTCTGTCACTACGCCCAGCACTCGCGAGTTTGAAGCTCGTCGCAGTCATCCTTTCCCAGATCCTACTCGGAATACCACATACAAGGTTTAGAATTTCTGGATCTCAAGAATGGCCGTCCATGGATTCTAACTTATACCACGAAGACTCTAATTAAGGAATCCCAGATATATTCATTCAATCTAAGGTAGAACGGAAGTGGTTGTCAGGCACGCATTCATAGGTTGGGAATGATGATGACTGTCACGATCATCACATTCATATTGAAGTGTGAATGAATATCTTAGAATCGGAATAAGCTTGAATTGAATAGAAAAATGATAGTACTTTGTATTAATTCATGAGGAACAGCAGAGCTCCACACCTTAATCTATGGTGTGTAGAAACTCTACTGTTGAAAATACATAAGAGCAAGGTCCAGGCATGGCCGAGTGGCCAGCCCCCATAAAGGTATAAAATAGCATAAAACTGATCAAAGATGATCCGAAGATGTAAATACAATTAAAAAGTCCTATTTATACTAAACTAGTTACTAGGGTTTACAGAAATGAGTAAATGATGCAGAAATCCACTTCTGGGGCCCACTTGGTGTGTGCTTGGGCTGAGCATTGAGCTTTACACGTGTAGAGGCTTCTCTTGGAGTTGAACGCCAGTTTGTAACTTGTTTCTGGCGTTTAACTCCACTTTGCAACCTGTTTCTGGCGTTTAACTCCAGAATGCAACATGGAACTGGCGTTGAACGCCAATTTGCGTCGTCTAAACTCGGGCAAAGTATAGACTATTATATATTGCTGAAAAGTCCTGGATGTCTACTTTCCAACGCAATTGAGAGCGCACCATTTGGAGTTCTGTAGCTCCAGAAAATCCACTTTGAGTGCAGGGAGGTCAGAATCCAACAACATCTGCAGTCCTTCTTCAACCTCTGAATCTGATTTTTGCTCAAGTCCCTCAATTTCAGCCAGAAATTACCTGAAATCACAGAAAAACACACAAACTCATAGTAAAGTCCAGAAATGTGATTTTTATTTAAAAATTAATAAAAATATACTAAAAACTAACTAAATTATACTAAAAACTATGTAAAAACAATGCCAAAAAGCGTATAAATTATCCGCTCATCAGTCATTACCTCCGTTGAAGACATTACTTTAGTTTGTTTCCTTATTCCTTTACTTTTATTAGTTACTCATTGACTCTATTCAAATAAGTATGTTGCATTTTGAATTTATTAATATATAGAGTTACTTTTATTTTTAATTAATTTTAAATCTCTATTTTATTTAATTTATTATGTTTTCTTATATTTTTATGAATATTAATTCCATGTCAATGGAGTAGATTTTCTACTTGACATGGGGGTTGATTAAGAGGAGATACTTGAGTTGGAATGTTCAAGTGCTTAATTAATTTGACATTGTTGGCTAATTCTGTATCTACTAACGCTAGACCTTCCCAAGGGAAAGGACTAGGATCTGCGGATAAGAATAAGTCCATTCACTTGACTTTTCTTTACTCAGTAAGGGTTAACTAAGTGAAAACAAGAATCGCTTTACATTACACTTGAGAAAATTCCAACAAGGATAGAACTTCCAATTAATCATTCCCCCAGTCAAGGCTTTTTAAATTAATAATAATTCTTAATTTTATTGCTTCAATTTACAATTACTTTAATTACTCATTATCCAACTCAAACCTTCTAGAAAATTTCTAATTAATAAATTAGCACTCTTTCCTGCAACTCGTTGGGAGACGACCTGCGACTCATACTCCCAGTATTTTTAATTATAATTTTCGTGACAACTCTTTTTAAATTGGTGAGGCAGATCTTAGCCGGTTGAGGGCTATACTTGCAACGCATTTCTCTTATTAAGATTCTCTTAATTGGTTAACTTCTGCCACGCATCACAAGCATGTACCAAATTTCTAAGCATGTTAAGAAAAATTTGGTAAGAGGAATTCCAAACATTAAATTTGATAAGGATATTACTTGTGATGCTTGTCAATTAGGCAAACAAGTAAAATCCTCTTTTAAACCAAAAGATGGAATTTCTACCAAAAGGCCATTGGAAATATTGCATATTGATCTTTTTGGTCCAACTAGAACTCAAAGTTTAGGAGGTAAACATTATGGTTTGGTGGTGGTAGATGACTACTCTAGATTCGGTTGGGTACTCTTCCTAGCTCATAAGAATGATGTTTTCCATGATTTTTCAACTCTTTGTAAAAGAATTCAAAATGAAAAGGATTTGAAAATTGCCTACTTGAGAAGTGATCATGGAAAAGAATTTGAAAATTAAGATTTTGAAAAATTCTGTGATGATTTTGGAATTGCTCATAATTTTTCATGTCCTAGAACTCCTCAACAAAATGGGGTAGTTGAAAGAAGGAATAGAAGCCTTCAAGAAATGACTAGAGCTATGCTTTGTGAAAATGAGGTTCCAAAATTTCTATGGGTTGAAGCTGTAAATACGGCTTGTTATATTTTGAATAGGACTATCATTAGAAAAGGGTTAAAGAAAACTCTGTATGAGCTATGGAAAGGAACCCCTCCAAATCTTAAGAATTTCCACATTTTTGGATGCAAATGCTTTGTGCTTAACAATAAAGAAAATCTTGGAAAATTTGATCCAAAATCCTATGAGGGAATGTTTGTTGGATACTCCACCACTAGCAAAGCATATAGAATTTACCTCAAAGAATATAGAACCATAGAGGAATCCATACACGTGTTTTTTTGTGATACTAATTCAATTCCCAGTGTTGCACTTGAAGATAATACAGGTTGTGAAGATATGGTCAACCATGAAGTCAGTGAAGAAAATTCCAAAACTGTCCCAAGTGAAGAACCTGTCCATCCAGAAAATGTCTCATTAGGATGAAGGAGACATTTCAGTTTTATTTCCTGAACCAGTCAGAGAATCCAGAACAGACCAGATTGCTGAAGCTCATCAAGGCAGATCCCTACCTCCAAGGCCAAGAGAATGGAAGTTTTTGAAGGGTTACCCCCATGATTTTATCATTGGTGATCCTTCCCAAGGCGTGACCACTAACCACTAGATCCTCAAGCAAGAAGTAAGTTGAGCAAAGCAATGTTGCTTTCTTGTCCCAATTAGAGCCTCTCAATATAAAGCAAGCCCTTGAAGACCCCTCATGGGTTAAAGCCATGGAAGAAGAGCTTGCTCAATTTGAAAAGAATGAGGTTTGGATACTTGTACCCAATCCTAATGGTAAGAAGGTAATCGGTACAAAGTGGATCTTTAAAAATAAATTGGGTGAGGATGGTAGTGTTGTTCGTAACAAGGCTAGATTAGTGGCCCAAGGTTACGATCAAGAAGAATGTATTGATTTTGATGAGTCCTTTGCCCCGGTAGCTAGAATGGAAGCAATTAGATTGCTTCTTGCCTATGCTGCCCATAAGGGTTTTAAAATGTTCCAAATGGACGTTAAATGTGCTTTTCTTAATGGATTAATAGATAGAGAAGTATTTGTGGCTCAACCCCCGGGTTTGAAAATAAAGAATTTTCAAATTATGTTTTTAAACTTTCAAAAGCTTTTTATGGGCTTAGGCAACCTCCAAGAGCTTGGTATGAAAGGCTTAGTGCCTTCTTGTTGGAAAATCATTTTCAAAGGGGTACCACCGATACTACTTTATTTATCAAAGAATCTAATGATGATATTCTTCTTGTTCAAGTTTATGTGGATGACATAGTGTTTGGTTCGGCCAATGAAACCTTGTGTGAAGAGTTTGGAAAACTTATGACTAGTGAGTTTGAAATGAGTTTAATGGGAGAATTAACTTTCTTTCTTGGTCTCCAAATTAAACAAACTCCTAGTGGTATTTTTATTCACCAAGGTAAATATGCAAAAGAATTAATCAAGAAATTTGGCCTTGAAAATTCCAAACCAATGGGAACACCTATGCATCCAAATACTAAACTTGAAAAGGATGAAAATGGTAAAGATGTGGATGAAACACGGTATAGAGGAATGATAGGCTCACTTATGTATCTTACCTCCTCTAGGCCGGATATTGTTCAAAGTGTGGGTGTATGTTCAAGGTTTCAATCTCACCCAAAAGAATCCCATCTTTCAGCCGTCAAAAGAATCATTAGATACATTAAGGGAACATATGATTATGACTTATGGTATCCTAGATCTAATGATTTCTGTGCAGTAGGATTTTGTGATGCAGATTATGTGGGAGATCGGGTGGATAGAAGGAGCACATCCGGATTGTGTTGCTTCCTTGGAAGCTCACTAAACATGTGGTCAAGCAAGAAACAAGTCACAGTTGCTCTATCTACGGCTGAAGCTGAATACATATCTGCCTCTGCTTGTTGTTCTCAATTAATTTGGTTAAAAACTCAGTTAGAGAATTATAAATTGAAAATCAATAGTATACCTTTGTTCTGTGATAATATGAGTGCAATAAACATTTCTAAAAATCCTGTTCTGCACTCTAGAACTAAGCACATTGAGGTTAGATATCATTTTATTAGAGAACATGTGCAAAAAGGTACTATTGATATTCAATTTGTAAAATCCGAAGAATAACTCGCTGATATATTCACTAAACCTCTGTGTGAAGATAGGTTCTGTTCATTGAGGAACAGTTTGGGTATGCTAGATTTAACTTCTGTTGAAAAATTGTGATTTTATTGATTCTGCTCATTTTTGTCCGTAGGTTGGAAGGAGACAAATCTGGGAAGATAGTGAACAAGCCAAGAAACAAGGGGAGACTGATCATAAGAGTTTTTAAACTGAAGCCCAACCAAATCTTTCTGACCCACTCCATGTCTCTGGCCCATTTGAGTTCTTCATCATTTTTTAATAATAATTTATGGAGGTTATCACATCATATCTTTATAGGGGGAGTTAATGTCAAATCAAAATCTTTTCCCATATTCTCTCCCTTGATTCAAGGAAAAGATCTTTTAGTTACTTTTAAAAAGATTTCCTTGATAGTAACCGCTCCATTAATTGCCCATTATCCCATTATCCCTCTCTCCACTCAGCATTAAATGTAGTTATAACCTCTCTTCATTCACCAATCCATTCGGCCATCCCTTCATCTTCTCACCCTCCTCTTCATTTTTCTATCATGAAAAAGAAGTTGGCATCCAGAAGAGGTAACTGAACCCCTGCGTCCAAAATTTCTCCTTCCTCTACTACTCTCCAAACACACACTCATATTCACATACATTCTCCTTCATCTTCATCCCCTTCTTCACAATCAACCGAAGCCATGAGGAGGAAAGTAATTGCCCAGAAAATCTCTTCTCGAAAAAAAGGTTGGAAAAGAAAAGGAGCCTGTGATAGAAGAAGAAGAAGAGTCACAATCCTCTCCACCTCCTTCACCTCCACGGAAATCAACTCCTCATCCATCTGGCAGAAGCTCTCAGCGTCCAAAAGGTTATGTTCTGCGCAACACAAGAGAACCTCCAAACCTAGATTCCTTAGACTTCAAGAATAAGTTCAACAAAAATCACTCCCACTTTGATCTGGCACGGTTCAACTCTTGCGCTGCCTACGAGTTCCATGGCCAAGTTTTGATCAACCGACATCTTTGTGCCTCTCACATAGTGAATCTGGAAACCCTGAGTGCAAAAGGCATTAACTTCATTGCTCTGTTTGATAATCTCAAGTGGACTCCTTTGTTCAAGATTCAAAAGCCGGTTTATCCTAACCTGGTGCGCAAGTTCTATGCGAACATGATGTACCACGATGGAGCAATTCACTCTTATGTAAAGAAGGTCCATTTGACTCTAAACAGGGAGACTATCAGTACTGCTTTAGGGTATACTGATGAAGGAGCCACTGCATATATGCCAGGAAAGTGGGACTCTCAGGTTGGGATCTCTTATCAAATTACTCTGACTCAAGTCTATGAGATTTTTTCTGCACTAGATGGGACTATTCTGACTCATAAAGCACTTGGTCCAGTAAGAGCTCTCCTTCACCACATTATCAATCACATCCTAATGCCACAAAGCGGTTCCTTTCAAAGAGTAACAGTTTGTGCATGATACCCTGGTTTTGTTTGCTATTCTCACCTCTTCATCTATTTCATTTGCTTATTTAATGGTTCGTCATATGTGGGACTGCGTACGTAGTGACAAAAAGGCAAATTTGCCTTATGGCATTTTTCTCACATGTATATTTGAACATTTTCATGTTGATTTATTGAATGAGCCTGTAGAAAATAAGGTGTCTACCATCAAAGGAGGCGGAGTTTCTGGATCCAGCAAAGGTAACAAAGGCAAAAGCTCAATGCCAGCTATGTCAGTTGACAATGATCTAGAAAGTGGTCCTTCTGAGCCATCTAAGCTTGCTGAGTCACTCAAGGACATTGTAAATGAGCTTTCACATATGTCCAAACTGATGGTACGATCCTACAAAGAAGCTCCTAAACAGGCTTATCAAAATGAAAAAGCTTGGAATAAATATCATGAAAGGATCAATCTGCTTCTCCAAAGCTTTGAAAAGGATCTGGCTCCCTCCAACAAAGACAATGATTTTTCTGACTCTGATGTGAATCTGTCCGATGCTTAGGCTTACTGCTGCTCATTTACTGAACAATTTCTGATTTTCTGTGTTTTAAATACTATTTTTTTATGTTGTTAAGTTAACTGTACTTGGATACTCTAGACCTTTTTGTTTTGGTTTAAACAAATACTCTACATTTTGGCATGTTATTTTCATTTGTTTTGCAGGACCCCCATTGATGACAAAAGGGGGAGAAATTAAAAGGAGAAAAGAAATAAGGCTGACTCTATTGATAACTGAACAAGGGCTGAAATCTGAATGATTAATGATTATCCCTGTGCTTGTGCTCCAATTTTTTATTTCTAGTTTATGCTCTGATTTCTGCTTTATAATGTTCTGAATTTGTGTGTGCTCTGATTTTTTCTGATCTGATATTGATTGCCAATTTTTATGAAGCTTTGTTTTTGATAACTGAAGATGACAAAATGCTTCATTAAGCCTGAATTATTATTTTGTTTGGCAAGAAATTTTACTTGAGAGGAAATATTTGTGAACATGTTGATTTAAGAACATTAAATTTGGTTTATTTGTTGCTATGTACTCTGAAAGTACTCTAGCATATTTTATTCTGTTGAGCAAAAATATTGGTGAAAAGATAACAAATCAGATTTTGTTTATCTTAATACATATGCTCAAAAATCAAAATGTTCAACATTCTTTGGTATCATATGTTGAATACAGTCTGGAATGTACAAAGCTTGTTACAGGTAATGCTTCCATTAATAAAAATGGCACATATCAAGGGGGAGCTATGTGACTAATAGAAAGGGGGAGGATCCAAAAATCTTCAAGGGAGTACTCCTAATCCTTACCCGGTTTCAATTCAATTTTCTAACAATGTTTGTCATCAAGGGGGAGATTGTTGAGTTTAGAAAATCTTATGATGATAAACAAACATTGTTAAAAATAATTAATTATAAAATTATTAAATTGAATTTTAATTCAAAATTAATTGATTAATAATTTTGTTACTTTGCAGATTTTTGGCGGGACACATCAAGCTCAATGTAACATTCAGCCTAGTACAAAATTCAATTTGATGAATGGCTGAATTATTACTTTATTTATTGGGCCAGGAATTATTGTGCAAGCCCAATTTCAATCTTTGTTGCAAGACCAACAAAGCTTGATTGAGTTCGGATACCTACTCCCCTCTTTGATGGAATTCAAATTCAATTAATTGAACTTAAATGCATTGGTAACATGAAAGAGAAAGTTGAAATTGATTTAATTGCTCTTAATGAGTTACACGTTACCAAGCATGGGGAGTGGGAAAATTAACTCATTTTAATTTTATTCATCATTTACATTGAAAGCCTTTCACTCTTCTCTCTCTCTCGGTCATGTCTAGCATGAAAAAAGGGAAGTAGATAATTAACTCAATTTAATTTCTTTCTTTACTTCCAGTAAAAGCTTTTCATACTTCTCTCTCTTCTCTCTCATTGTTTCGATCATATCTGTCAGGGAGAAGTTTGAAGATGCAAGCTATCAGAGAAGGTAGAAGCACATAAGCTATGAAGAGGCAAGCGGCCAAGGTGATGATGGCCTTGCAAAAAGAAGATCTACAGTATGGTATGACTGAGATCCTTACCACTAAAGGTAAGATGTGGTGAAGAAGCCTCAAGATCTCCATACCTAGAAATGGAAGCAATCCAATTCGGTCAGAGAAGAAGATCCCTGTGGTATGGCTCGTTTCTACTTTTTGTTCATCCATCACAGAAGGTAGCTATTGTAGCTACGTGGAGGAGGAAGAAGAAGTGGAGCAGAAGGAGCTGTCAAGGATCAAGTGTTTATCAAGGGTCAGAAATCCTTCTTGGGGACCAAGTCAAGATGGAAGGCTCATATTGATGAAGCTTGAAGAAAAGGGATGAGAGAGAGGTAATTGCATGTTGGTTTTAGCTTTCGGTTCCCTCTCTCTCTTCTCTCTGTCCGAACCGATTTTGGTGTTGAAGAAGAAGTTGGCTTGGTTGAACCGTTTCAACCTTGGAGGATTCCCCTTCTATAATAAGGGTGAACAGCCAAGGCTTAAAACAAGGAGAGTAAGCACATAGTTCTCATAGCTACCCAAGATAACAGAAGTTCTTCTCCTTCAATGTGTTTCATTTTGTATTTTCTTTAGTTTTGTCTGTTTGAGTCTCATGGTGAAAAAGGCAAATAGTGTGAGGTTTGTAAGAAAAAGCCAGTGAGTGGAAAAAGGCAGAGTGTACAAAATTAAAGAAAAAGTCATAGGTGTCTTAGAGGTCCTTTGTACATCTATGAGTTGTGTATCATGATTCTGTGGGAATCCCCTTGCAAGTTGGGTTAGCACTTAGCAGTTGAAAGCTTGGTAGGTAACTAAGTCAAGTTTAGGATTGGGGATAGATTCTGGACTTGTCCCAGATAGGAAGGGTAGTTTCTAGGGAGAATTGGTGTCTGTAATCTGTATGATTATAGTGAAATTCCATCATGGTTGTGATGGAGACTGGATGTTGGCTACATTACACTTATCAGCTGAACCAGAATACTTCTTGGTGTGATTCTCTCTCTCTTCTACTCCATTTCTGATTCTGTTGCACAGGAGACAAAATTGAAAAATATCTCTTTACTGGTTACGAGACAAAAAGAAGAAAAATCTCCTGAAATCATTTCAAAGGGCAGAAGATAACACTCAGCGAAAAGGGGCTAAGATTCAACCCCCTTCTCTTGGTCACTGATTACCATAAAAAAGGTAAGATAGGAACAGAGTTATTGGCAACCTGCAAGGGAATCATAACTTCCATGGATTTTTTTTTCTTTTTCCTTAAAATTTTTGAGTGTCTTCATCACTACTATCACTATAATAACTAGGTGGAAGAGGGTTGTAAGCTTCACCCATAGCACTTCATATTTATCATCCGAAGATGATGATTCCGTCAAGGATCTTCATTAATAATAAAATGACTAGTAATGATAGTAGGGTTATCAAAGTAGACGTAGAATTCATTTAAGTATAATGTCTTATACTCTAAATAACCCAACC
This sequence comes from Arachis hypogaea, assembly GCF_003086295.3. NCBI lineage: Eukaryota > Viridiplantae > Streptophyta > Magnoliopsida > Fabales > Fabaceae > Arachis > Arachis hypogaea. The sequence goes on along the minus strand of NC_092051.1, from coordinate 121,963,100 downwards.
CGTTGAAAAGTTTTTCCAATTCCATCTTATTCACAAAATCCACATCTATAGAAGGAAATTCATACACTTTTTCATCTAAGTAGCATAGCAATCCATTGGCCTCTCTCTCAAATTTGCCACCATATGATGAAAGACGAGATAACAAATACAAATCATTTGTAGCATTTTTAAATACTTCAATTAAACATATTCCAAAATAAATAACAACAAAATGGATGATTTTAAAAGAAAAGATACAATGATCTTTTCAAATTGGACTAATTAACTGAAATTTCAACACTAATAAACAAATGCTCATTCAAAATGGTTTCCATGAATTTTTAGCCCTAATCAACCCTACAAATATTGTTCGAGATCCACTGCATCATTTAAATGTATACGAAGAATAAGCATATTACGTTATGCATTGAAGATCACCATCATTTTAAACATCAAACTCTAATCAAAACATTTTAATTGGAACTCACTGTACCAAAACAGGGAAAGAAAGAGGTAAAGTAAAACTCACATTGCAGAGATGTCTCAACAGAGAATTGATCCTCTCCATTATTTTTCTTTTAATTGAGAGTGTAAAATATAATTTTTAATTTTTGAATATTTTCTTCGTCATCATATTTTTATTTAGCCCTTTTATAAAATATGGTTAGGGACTATATGTTTTATTTCTCGGATAAATAACGAGGAACTAAAATTAACAAATATTCAAGATAAATTCAATAAAACTCATATTTTGTAGTGCAAAATAGAAATATTATTTATATCATACATAATTACACCTTATCATAGTTATCAGAACCGAACCGGTGATCGAATCGGTCAGGTTACTAGGTCACTGGGTCATTGGTTCAACCGGTGGGTCACTGGTTGAACCGATAGAACCGGTCGCACGTAAATAAAAAATATAAAATAGTAAAAAATTGAATAAAGTGACAATTAGGACCTTAAAATTTTCAACTTCAGATTAATTAGCGCTTGAAAAAAAAAATAAAGTACATATCTACCAGTTGTGTATTAATAACAATTAAATATTAATTCTTAGATATAATTTATACTATAAAAAAATAATAAATTAATCACTAATACAAAATATTTTGTCAATTTAAATGAACAAAAAAAAAAAAGATAACACAATCAATATCAATATATCAATATATTTATATATCATGTGACAATTTGTTTGGTATTCATGTGAATCCATGTTTAAAAGAATAAGAAAAATAAAAAATCATTCACCTTTTGTTATATATATTGTTTGTCATTAATATTATTGAAGAATAAGCTTGGCACAGTGGCAAAGAGAAGCTGCACATTCACGCGATCGCGGGTTCGAACCCCACATTCCGCATTTTTGGACCTGCAGTGGAGGGACCCGCGGGTGCACCATGGACCCGCGACGGGTTTAGTGTAATTTGAGACGCGAAATTCAACGGGTTTGACCCCGTTGACTGGTTCAAAAGCTGATGCAATCCAATCTTCAAACCGAACCGGTCAAATCACCGATTCACCGGTTTTTTGGTCGAACTGGTCGGTCCGATCCGATTCTGATAACTGCACCTGATCGTTGAAATTAATATGATTTATGTTTTCCGATTCTGATAACTGCACCTGATCGTTGAAATTAATATGATTTATGTTTTTAAGAGTGTAAGTGATACTTAATGAATATTTCTTTTATATATATATATATATATATATCATGTTTACTCAATGGAGAAAAGAGAAAGAAAAGTAAAATCATTGTCCAAATTAAAGTTCAATATATCTGTTAGTAACGAAAAATATTAGAGGTTAATATCTATAGTAAAAAAAATGTAATAAACAGTTAACTAATGTTGAATACAAAATAAAATAAAAAAATTACTTACACCTAATATTTTGAATTGTAATATATTAGTTGGAATGCCATCCATCCCTGACATTTAACTTAAAAAAGTCTTGGATCTCATTGGGAAGAACAAGTTCGACAAATTTACAATTTTCTTCCACGAATTACTAAGAAAAAAAAAATCATATTTCAATTTGAATACTGAATTCATGAACCAAGCATAGGTAGGTATAGCCGGAGTAGTTGAAGCACGAGCAAAGCCACCGCTACCGTCCTTCATCATTTTCCACTTAGCATTAATTTTACTCTTAAATGGAACCACTGCACCGGAATCTGGCACCACCATTTGATGATCCAAAGTACTAGCACCACCATTGACAAGAATTCTTGTGATCCCAACGTAGCGAAGCGCCTTGGCCACCTGCAAAGCAGTGATACCCTTCTTACTCCTGGCTTCAACATCAGCACCTTTCTTCACCAAAACCTCTGCCACATCAGCATTTCCACATTCAACAGCACAGTGCAAAGCAGTGTACCTACACAGAATATAATTATTACATGTGAATATGATAAAAAATCAAATACAAATATCTCTTTCTCTTTCTTTTAATTTTCTCCTTCTCTTCTATATGTTATTGCTAATTTAAGAAAAAGGGAGACACCTTAATAGATAGAATATATATCATATATCCTATATATGATATTTATGTATAGTCTTAAGAAAAATTATACTTTGATACATAACTACATGAATTAATCAATTAGATAATATATTGCACACCAATTTATAAATATCAGATACCAATACATATCAGAACGTTATATGTAAATTTTTCATATAAAATATTTTACATATAACATACTGTGTATCACATTATGTATTTCATGTAACTATGGTTTGATGAAAATGAAATATCACTTCTCTATGAATTTTTCATGTATTTGTGCATGATATTAGCATACCCTTCTTCATCCTCTGCATTCAAATCAATCCCTTTCTCCAAAAGCACGTGCACTGCGTCGATCCTCCCTTTGAAACAAGCCCTGTGCAATGGAGTCCACCCATTCTGGTCCCTACCATTGACAAACGCACCATTCTCAAGCAACTTTTGTATTGATCTCACTTCTCCTTTCCTTGCAGCAATGCACAAATCGTCGCCGAGCCTCAGCGCATCGAAGATTCCAGAGTGTCCTTTCTCTGCTGCAACATCATATGCAGCTTTTGATGAATCATTTCTAACATACTTGTTCACACCGTTTCGTAGCAAGAGTTCGACCATGTTATGATCCCCGGTGGATGCTGCTATGTGTAAGACGGTGTCGCCTTCGCCGGCGTTGCGAATGTCGGTTCTGGCACCGTTTGCTAGTAAGAGCTTAACGCATTCTATTTTATTTTCTTCAACCGCAAGGTGTAACGCTGTGTTGCCATCTTTTGTGAGCGAGTCCACTCTCGCACCTAAACGATACATTAAATACAATAATTTGAAGACAATTACTATCATACTTTGTATACTGTTAGGAAGACAAAATAAATAAGGGTAGTGCTAGGGAGCTAATTGCCTAAACGTACAATGTATACAACGAGACTCTAATACCATGTCATGAAATCACTCATCTCAGAAGCAAGACAATGTAACACTAATAGTCATATTTCTAATACTTTCTAAACCTCCATTGTACACATTGTACGCTTAGGCCATTGGCTCCCTGTACTTTCTCAATAAAAAGAAAAAGTCTAGGGGCCAGCAACTTTTGTGTTTTGTGGCCAGCACTTAACCATCAAAAGAAAAGTGAGTGATCTCCTACCATTGGATGTAATCTCATACCATTAAAAATACTATTGATGGCTAATTGACAAAACACAAAAGTTGCTGACCCCTAGCATTCCTCTAATGATAATATATTTCTAATTTTATTAAAAATTATAATTCAATTAGTTCGGTTTTAATTTATCTCCAAACTTGGACAAACACGACCCGTGAAACAAGTATTTAGCAGTTTAAAATAAGAAATTTAAACATTATCTGTGAAACACGATCTTCACCTTTGAGTAACAAGAGCCTCAAAACTTCGCAGTGTCCTTGTTTCGCAGCGACGTGGATGGGTCCAAATGTCGAAGTTTCTTGTCTTTCTATGTTGGCCTTGTGAGCTAATAGAAGCTCAGCTATTAAGGCTGCACCTGAAGATGCTGCAGCCTCTAGTGGCGTTGATCCAGAACCGTCTCGCGCCTCTAAGTTAGCCTCAAATTCTAGCAGCAACTGAACAACATCCGGTCTCTTCCGCGAAATCGCCAAATGGAGCAACGTTTCGCCGTTCGAGTCGATCGAATCAACCGCTTTCCACGAGGGATCGCTCCGTTCTAGAACTTCCCTTATGTCATCCATGGAACCATGATCATCTCCAATGAGCTTAACCAGAATTGTGGATCCAAGAAACACGATCTTGATGCCGGTATCCACGAAGACTTGCTTCTTTTTCGCCGAGAACCACTCGCTTGGGACACAATCAACCATGGAGGAAGGTTCATTGATGGCTGCGCCAGGGACGACACAACTGTGGAGGAGGAAAGTGTCTTGAGAGCGAGGGAAAGAGTCCGGCAGCGTGGATCCTTGTGGGAGATTGTAGGATATTTCCACGGTGAGTGTGGATAATGGAGATATGATTCCTGAATGTGGCTTCACTGTGTAGCGACATTTGATTTGTGGTTGGAGGTTGAAAGCCACCGGCATGGTGTGCATGACGTTGCATAGGGTGACATGGCCATGGCACTTTTGATTTGGTTCAATTCTTATTGAGATTGTGTTTGATGGGTCTAATTTTATGAGTCTGTCCATGGTTCTGTTTTAAGGAACCGAAGAAGATTTGATGGTTGTGTGCTTCAATTTTAAGGTGAGAAAGGCAATGGATGGTTATATGGGCCGGCTCTTCTAAGATTGTGGGATTTAGAAAACAATGGTGACTTGTTCTATCTATTCGGTCGGTGTTTGAACTTGATAACTAAGTAAAAACAGAGTTGTATAAAATAAAGCGGGGGTTTGTCGCCTATTTTTGTGTTGTTCTTTTGCACATCACGATCACCGTGAAGGGTCAAATTGCTTTTGTTATGTTTAATATAATGTATGAGATATAATGACGAACTCTACTTTATTTTATTGGATGCAAGTAGATCTCGTTTAAATGAAATGTCTTATTTATAATAGTTACTTACTTAGTATATAGCTGCAAGTTGACATACTATTTCACACTTTTTATTTACAATATATATTTTTAAAGAATCATGACACTCGGTGATGCATTTTTCTTTCTTCTTTCCTTATTTTCTATATGTTTATGGGAAAGTCACACTGAGAAATTAGATTATGTATATCTTTATATATGATTTTGGGAAATCAGTTCAAGGTGGCTTGGTTTGCCATTTGGAAAAACAGCACAAATTTTTCTACGAAGTCCTAGTGGCCAAGGAAGAGATTTGGGGGTACATTGGTTTGACTGGCCAACCATAGTGTCATAGTGACATCTTTTAAATAATTTAGTACTGTAATGTTGCTTTCTACTTGTAGCAATAGTTGATTATATCTATTTTATATGATGGACTCATGGACAAAGCAGCCTAAGGTTAAACTATATGATCACCCGTTGTAGATATTTGGAATTTTGCAAAACCACACCATCGTTGATTGATATGGGACCAGAGCGTCATTATCTATACTCGAGACATATCAATTCTAGTCGTTGGCTTAGTTCCTTTTGCGTTTTGCTGTGCCAAATAAAGTTGGCCAGTTCTAGAGTGTGTTGGATAAAAGCACATAATATTGAAATTATTGAATAGTTGCTTAAATATATACATATTTTTTTTTTAAAAATGTGAAAATTAATTTATATTTAAGTATTTTAGTTGGTTAATTTTTAGCTAGTTACTTGATGATTTAGTAAGTTGATTAGTGCCGACTGCCAAGCCCATCTAAATATTTATATCTTTCATTTGCACGTAATTAAAAAAAAATTATGCATGTAACCAAGACATAAAAGAAGGATAAAATAATGGAAAAGTATATAGAACCAAAAGGGATCGGCCAAAAACTAAACAAAACCACATTAATTTATATTAATAATTAATTTTAAAATTTTTAAATTCAAAATTTAAAAAATTTAAAATTAATTAGGTAAACCTAATTAAAACCTATAAAAGCCTTTCTCTTTTCTCTCACGTTAACCTACTCACCTCCAACAATCACACATAGATCTCTCTCTTGCCAATGCTGCTGGAAGCGCCGGCGACTTCTATGCTCTCCGGGACGCCCTCAACACAGAACCCCTACTAGCATTGAAGTGCGGAATATTCTCCCGTTCACGAACCTATACAGAAGAGTAAAAGCATGAGATCACAGGATCTTTGATGAAAGTGAAGACAAATACCGTTACGGTTATTACTGTACCACGAGCTCAACCACGTCCAAAGGAGGCGAATTGGATTCAAGAGCTTCGACGCCAATTTGAAGGCAGTGGCGGAGGGCTTCTTCACAGGGCTGACGGCGGTCATGTGGCAGTGAACGGGAGATGCCGCGGGCGCCGCCATGAACAGCTATAGCCCAACCCATCGCAGCTTTTGCTTTTTTATTTTTGTTTTATTTTTAGTGTTTTTATTTTTAATTTTTATAAAAAAAAAGTGAAAATAATAAAATTTTATTTTTTTTTATTTTATGTTTTTTTTTTGTTGCAGATGTTGCTCTCTGCTTTTTGTGATATTAGGTGCCGTTTTGATGATTAAAGAGACTGCAAACTACACAATTATAGAATTATAAAAAAAAAACATTCATTTAATATGAAAAAAAAAACATCTTAATACTTAACAAAAAAAACATCCAATTATATTTTAGCAAAAATAATTAAATATCTATAAAATTTAAAAAAAATGAAATTTTTAAAGAAATAAAGACATTCACAGTTGCAATACAAAAAAATACGAAAAATATATAAAAGAACATCCATTTAGTATGAAAAAAAAATATTCTGATACTTAGCAGAAGAAACATCCATATATATTAATTCGTATAAATTTTGAATTCACCAAAAGTATTTTGGCTGATTTTTGGCTAATACCCTTTTGGTTCCCTAGCATTGCTCTAAAATAATTTATCTAATATTTAATTAGTACTAATAGCTATGACGAAGGTATAAAAAAGAGACCGGGAAGATTTGCTTGAATGAAAAGATATTTTTTATGTTATTTTTTTATATTTTTTTTATGCGTTGAATTAGAAAATATAGGATTGATGTATTATTGTTGTCTTCGCTACTTTTTGGTTTAATTACTTTGTAGGTTTCTATAGTTTCACCAAATTTTCAATTAAGTTTCTATATTTTTTTTCTTTTCAATTGGGTCCCTGTACCTTAATTTTTTTTCAATTAAGTCCCTGCCGTCAGTATAACGTTTGAGATAACAGAATATTCTTGATAAAAAAAGAATATTCTTGTGATTTAGCTAGAGTGGCTAGGTGAACTAATCTAAATTTTTCCCAAATACCCAAAGAACCCCTCGCATTTCATTCCTAAGAAAAAAAGAAATCCTAAGTTGCTCTCGTCTCCTCCGTTTCCTGCGTTGGTCCGTCTTCGGCGTCTGTGTCTGGCATCGACTGCAACGGACGCTTGCTGGTGCGCTATCCGTCGCCTCCCCTCTGCGCTGGGCCCATCTGCGTTGTTGTTGTCGGAGGTCTTCTCCACTGTTTGTCCGGCCAAGGCGTCTCCGTCCCTCGCAGTGAAGCCCCTCGCCTGGAGTCACCGCGCCGCACCTTGCCGAGTCTCCGAGCGCCTGGCCTCCCGTCCCGGCGTTGTGCCTCTGCTCCATCTCCATGCACTCGAACTTTCTGCAAGTAGGTGAGAAAAAAAAAAGCCTCCTTTTTTCAGTTTTAAAAGTTGATGTTTATGTTATTTTTTAAAAAAAAATATGGCATTGGTTGACTGTTGTTGCTGTGATGGTGCTGCTTTAAATAGATTCTGCTTCTGTTTTTATTAAATGGATTCTGCTTTCAATGGGAAATTTGTGAAAGTGTGATTTGTGAAAGTGTGAAAGTGTGACTTACAATAGTTTAATTTTGTGAAGATGTATAAATCGACGGTTCCTTTTTCATGTTTTGGGTTACGTAATTAAGCAAGATAGGATGTATGCTGAACTGGGATGACTTCAATTCTGAACCTATTTTTCTAATTATGTGCTTGAATGGAGCTACTATGGCATTGGATGATGAATTTTGTTTATTCTTGAATGTTGATTGTTGTGGCTGTGATGATGTTGCTTTAAATGGATTATGTTTCTGTTTTTAATACCTGTAGTGATGGGGGACTCAGATTTCACCATAGACATACATCATGGTGGCAAGTTTCATGTTAGGGAACGGGCTAGAATATTTGGGGGGAAAGGTGTTGAAAGATATGCATTATGAGTTCGATGAATGGAGTTTGCAAGAAATAGTTAGTGAGTTGCAAAAGTTAGGGTACAAAGGGTATGCCAGGATCTGGTACTGTGAACCAGGCTGTCAATTGAACTCGGGTCTCAGAGAATTGATGAGTGATAGAGATGCCATGAGAATGGGTAGGTTATTAGTGTCGCAAACTGTTAAGCATTGCTCGGTGTATGTTGTCGACGGCTGTAGGGAAGGTAATGTTATTGAGATATGTTCGAATGATAAGGACTATGTGCCAACTGAAGCTGAGTACAATGGCAGTGGTTTCGTAGAAGTAGAAGTTGAAGGTGAATCAGAGGAGGATAGATTTGATGACAGTGATAATGATGGAGACCACGAGGATCATTTTGCGTTTGACTTTGAAGATGGAAATGATGGTGGAGTTGGAAATGCTTTTGGGGGGTTTGATGGCCCTTTAAATGAACATGACAATGCTCAAATTACTGGTATTGATGCTGCTGTGAATGACGCCACCGTTAGGGATGATGTTGAAGTTGGAGAGATTTCTGAGGGTTATGAAACTGAAGATATTGATAGCTATGAGGGAGATTTGGATGATATGATTAAGAAGAGAAGATATCCTAAATACAATGAGGCTGAGATGAGTAGGGAATATGTGTTTAAGGTGGGATTGGAGTTCAAGTCACTTGGTCAGTTTAAGGATGCTATTAGGGAGCATGCTTTGTTGAATGGAAGGGACATTAGGTATATCAAGAATGATAAAGTTAGATGCAGAGTGGGCTGTAGAGGAAAGAAAGGGAAGTGTAGGTGGATGGCGTTTGCATCCAAAGTTGGTGGTTCCGATTGCTTTCGGCTGAAGACCCTTAACGGAAAGCACACTTATGGATGAGATTACAGCGGTAGGCTTGCATCAAGTAGTTGGGTGTCTCAGAAGATTGTTACCAATATTAGTAGGGGAGAGGAGATGAAGATTACAACAGTAATTCAGTCCATTCAGGATAAATACATGGCTAATATTTCAGTCACAAAGGCTTATTGGGCGAGGAGAAAGGCGAGGGAAGAAGTACATGGCAGGGCTTTTCTACAATATGGCAAGCTGAGAGATTACTGTGCAGAGATTATGAGGACAAATCTCGGGTCTACTACTCAGATTTTGGTTGACAGGCCTTCAATTACACACCAGCCAAGGTTTATGAGGATGTACATGTGCCTAGATTCTGTTAAGCAAGGCTTCTTAGCTGGTTGCAGGCCTATCATAGGAGTAGATGGATGCCACTTGAAGGGTGATCATGGTCAACAACTGTTGGTGGCTGTTGGAAGAGATCCAAATGATAACTATTTCCCAATTGGTATTGCTGCTGTAGAGGCTGAGACTAGAGACAGTTGGGGTTAGTTTATTAACCTGTTATTAGATGATATTGGACATGTCAGTAGAAGGAAGTGGGTATTCATGTCCGACCAACAAAAGGTATTCTATTTAAATCTTTATGAACCTGTTGTGTGTTTATTTAATTTGTATTTAAATTTGTTTATCCATTATAGTTTAAACTCTAAAACTTGCTGTTGCTATTTGGTCATAAAATTCACACTTAAACTTTTAAAAACACATAAACTTGATGTTGATGCTGCAGCTGTTTATTTCTGAATTATGTATCATATGTTGCTGCCTTTTATAATTGAATTATATGTCATATGTTGCAGCTCTATAAATCTGAATTATATATCATATGTTGTAGCTCTTTAAGTATGAATTATATATGATATGTTGCAGCTTTTAATTTCTGAATTATTTATCATATGTTGCTGCTCTTTATAATTGAATTATATGTCATATGTTGCAGGGTTTGATGCAAGTTTTTCAAGAGATGATGCCGGCTTTAGAGTATAGACTATGCTTGAGACATCTGTATGCCAATTGCAAGAAAGCATATGGTGGTGGGACTGTTTTGCGGGACCTAATTCTATCAATAGCTAAAGCTACATATATGGAGGAATGGGAGAGGAGGATGACTCAGCTAATGCACATCAACCATCAATGCTATGAAAAGTTAGCATCATTGGATCCAAAGCTCTAGTGCAAGAGCCACTTCACGTTTCTTGCTAAGAGCGACATGTTGATGAATAACATATCTGAAGCTTTCAATGGTAGAATCTTAGAGGCAAGAGACAAACCCATACTTACTATGTTTGAGTGGATTCGGTGTTATTGGATGTCTCGGTTTGCTGAAAAAAGAAGGCCGAAAAATATGAGGGTATAATCATGCCTAAACCCAAAAAGAGGCTTGATGTCATTGCTACGCGAGCTATGGAGTAGCAAGCAAGATGGGCTGGAGAACTGAAATACGAAATTTCTCATAAGAACCGGATGATTGTAGAGAGGTTTGTGGTTGACTTGTTGGCTGGAACGTGTAGCTGCAGATTTTGGGTGTTATGTGGAATGCCCTATGATAAACCACTATTTTATGGTTTATCTTGTGCTTAATAGAGTGGTTTTTATCAACTCTTTACCCACTTATTCATACTATTTGCATGGTTTTACATTTGCCTTCCTAATTATGTGCTTTGATTGAAAACATGCTTCTTTGGCCTTAAGTTCCCTATATTTAATCCTCTCTTATTACCATTAGATGCCTTGATATGTGTGTTAAGTGATTTCAGAATTTATAGGGCAGGAATGGCTCAGAGGATGGAAAGGAAGCATGTAAAAGTGGAAGGAATACAAGAAGTTGGAGAAATTGCTAAGCTGTCCAGCTTGACCTCTTCGCACTCAAACGGCTATAACTTTAGCTATAGAGGTCCAAATGATGCGGTTCTAGTTGCGTTGGAAAGCTAACATCCGGGGCTTCGATTTAATATAATATCCCATAGTTTCCCTGACGCTAGAAGACGCGGTCGCGTGATCCACGCGGACGTGTCGCAGTGGCGAAAAACCAGCGTGGCAGATTTCATCTCCAGCGATTTCTGGGCTGTTTTCGACCCAGTTTGCGACCCATAAAACTTAGATTAGAGTCTATAAAGTGGGGGAGTGCATCTATACATGAAAAAAGCTCACAATTCACAATTTTAGGAGTAGATGTAGTTTTTAGAGAGAGAGGTTCTCTCTTAGGATTAGGATTTAGGATTTCTCTTAGTTTTAGGAGTGACTCTCAATCCCAAGTACAATGTTCTTTTTATTTATTTTCCTAATTTAATTTATGAACTCTTCCATATTATATTTGATATCTTTATTAGTGCTAATTGAGGTATTTCAGAATTATGATTGCTTTCTTTTATTTATTATATAAATAATTTGAATTTTTTCCTTTTGGCTTTGGTTGAGTCATTGGAGACACTTGAGTTATCAAACTCATTGTTAATTGAAAATTGGAATTCTTCAAGAATTAATTCGGGTTCCAATAACTCTAACTTTTCCCAAGCAAAAATACTAGGACTTGAGGAATCAGAATTAATTTATCCACTTAACTTACCTTCATAGTTAGAGGTTAACAAAGTGGGAGAAAAATCCAATTCTCATTACAATTGATAAGAATAACCAGGATAGGACTTCCAGTTCTTCATACCTTGCCAAGAGATTTTATTATTATTAATTTATTTTACTTGTTATTTAAATATACCTGTGCCCATTGCCCAAACTCCAAAACCCCCAATTTACAAACTCATAACCAATAATAAGAACATACCTCCCTGCAATTCCTTGAGAAGACGACCTGAGGTTTGAATACTTCGGTTATCAATTTATTAAGGGGTTTGTTACTTGTGACAACCAAAACGTTTGTATGAAAGGACTTTTGTTGGTTTAGAAGCTATACCTGTAACGAGGATTTATCTGCAAATTTCTAGACCACGCAAAAGTTCTCTCATCAAAATGGCGCCGTTGCTGGGGAATTACAAACGTGTGCCTTATTATTAGTTATTGTAAATATTTGCTTTTTACTTGTTTATTTGTTTTTATTTTTGTTTTTATTTTTACTTTTTCGTAAATTAAGAGGTTATTGGTTTTTATTTAGTGATTAAAAATTTTTCAAAAAAAAAAATTTTTTTTTGGTGTTCATCTTGATCTTCAAGTTGTTCTTCGTATTCATCTTGACCTTCAAGTTGTTCTTCGTATTCATCTTGACCTTCAAGTTGTTTTTATTTGTTTTCTCCGTTTTGATCTAAAAATTTTTAAGTTTGGTGTCATTTTATTGTTTTTCTCTTTCCTTATTAAATTCAAAAATTCAAAATTTAAAAATCAAATTTCAAAATTCAAATTTAAAAAATTTTCAAAATTCAATTTTAAAAATTTTTTCAAATTTCAATTCTCAAATTTCAAAACTCAAATTTCAAAAATTTAAAATTCAAATTTCAAAATTTAATTTTCAAATTCAAAATTTAAATAACCTTTTAATTTAAATTTGTTTTTTATTTTCGTTTTTAATTTTTATTTACCACTATGAACTCTCACCCCCATCGCTATGAGTCTGGTTACAATTATGTTGCAGGAAGAGGAAACTATAATGAAAATAGACATCAAGTTTGGAACAATCAAAGATGGGAGGAGCCACAAAGATTTGATCAACCCTCATGGCAACAACCACCTCCAATGGACTATCAACAACCACCACCATATGCCTATGAACCCTTTCTTCAACATGACTTTGGACTACCATACTCACAAGCCCCTTTCCACCATTCACCTCCATATGACCCTAACCCACATCCACCATACCAACCACCTTATGAGCCAAATGAACCATACACAGAACCACCACCATTCCAACACAACTACTCTCATAAACCACCACCTCAATATTCACCATCTCCATATCATTATCAAGATGAACCACCTTCCTATTATGAACCATCTCTCCCAACCAATGAACCCTCATATCCACCCCAACCTCCAATGGATGACAGACTTCGTGTTATTCTTCAAAGACAAGAAAGGATGAATAAGAGTGTGCTAAATTTCGCGGCCGCCTTAGGCGAGTTAGTAAATATAATAGCTTCCCAATATCTGAGCACTCAAAGAACTCCCATGGCTACATGTGGAGAATCAAAAGAAGAGCAAAGTATGAAGGAGACACTAGAAACTTCGGTGGACAATGAGGAACATGGCTTTGTATTGGAACAAGTGGAGGAAGCCATAATAGTTGCAGAGGAAGAAGTGGTTGAAGACTTGGGAGATGCTGAACCTCCATGGGAAAGTCAGGTTATAAAACCTCCTTCCAAGGCGATTGAAACTGATGCTGAGGAGGGTGTACAACCTCCAATGCATATCATGACTAAGGACTTGGAAGAGGTCGATCAAGAGATGGAGATTAAAGAAGAAGAAGCACAGCCTCCCATGCCCTCAGTAAGCAATAAAGAAGAGATTGAATTGGAAGAAAGCTACCAAGAGGAAGAGGTTGATATTGAAGAAGCTTGCAAAGAGGTGGAAGTTGTCAAAGAGCACAAGGGAGTGGAGCTTGAAATCACCTTGCCAAAGTTATTAGAGACCCATTCCCCTAAGTTCCCATCATCCTTCACAAAATTCAAGTGGGTAAAATTCATATCCCTTAGCTTTCTAATTCCACTTGAATATGGGCTACTGGAGACGGATGGTCAACTTAGAGCTCTTTGTGACATTAAGAGTAAGAGGAAGATGGTCAGTGGTAAGAATTGTCCTGCAAAGTTCATTATGGTTGGAAGCTTTAAGTTTAAATGCAAAGGTTGGTGTAGAGCTCAACTGAATGTGTCTAGGAAGTTGTTTGGCCGCTTTAGTGAGAATTCAGATTGCTTGCTACCCGGATGGAATCATGATGATCAACACAAAGACGGGTGCAAAAGCAAGGTTTGGGATCCTGGAATCTGTTCTGACATTCAACACCCCGGGAGCCTAAGAACCGGTTTAAAACTGCTCAAGGGCTTTACGTGCCTTGTTTGGGATCCCGGAGGCTACTGGAATTACAAACATTGGTGGAGATTCCTGGATGAGTTCAAGCATAAGCCACCATAACAGGAAGCTCATCAAATGTCCAACTTAAGGACTTTAACTAAAAGTGCTAGGTGGGAGACAATCCACCATGGTATGATCGTTCCCTTTTCAGTTTCAATTTTATTTCGTTTTGTTTGTTTTTGAGTTTTATTTTATTTCATTGAACCTAGAATTACTCATAACATTCATATTAACACTGCATTCTGCATATTTTCAGATTTAAAAAAAAAAGGAGAGCACGCACGCGACGCGACAGCGTCGCTGATGCGTCTGCGTCAGGTGGGAACATTGGCCTCCCACGCAACCGCGTCACCCACGCGGCCGCGTGACCTGAAAATCGACGTCAAAAGGGTGCATGGCCGAAAGATGAGCTGGAGTGATGCTGGACTGGCGCTAGACGCACAGACCTTACCACGCGTCCGCGTCATATCCCAATATTGGTCAACCATGCGATCGCGTCCCCCACGCGACCGCGTCACCCTAAAATTTGGCAATATGAGCTTCAAACAGAAAGTTACGCGACCGCGCGGCTGCCCTCACGCTAATGGCACAGATCGATCCACGCAACCGCGTGGATGACGCGTCCGCGTCATTTCATAGAAGCACTATCCGCGCGACCGCGTCACTCACGCGACCGCGTCACAAGCGGCGCACAGAATATCTAGATCAACCAATTTTCTTATATTTTCTTCTCAAATCCTAATTTTTCTTCTATCTTTCCTTCTTTCCTTTTTTTCTTTCTTACTTTATCTCTTTCACTTCTCATTCTTTTTCACTTTTATTTTATTTTATTTAATTTATTTGCATACTTTCATTCATTGTATTTTAATTTTGTATATTTTTATTTTCTTTTCTAAATTTATTATTTTACCATTGGTGTTCAAATGTTCTTATTCAACTGTTATATCTTTTCTGGTATTATCTTTGTGCTTATGACTTGTTTTATTCTGATTGGGTAACATTATTTAAATCAATGCCAATATTTTATGATACTTACATTCCATCTGCATTGACATGAGCTCGTATTGATACTTCCATTACCCACACTCCTCCTCTATGTTACAAATTTTGTACCACTGGTATGCCATGACTTCTATTGTTTACTACAAGAATTTGACAAATTAGCGACGAATTTTTGCGAGAAATATGTTTTGTCACTAATCCATCACTAACTTGCGAGGAATTAGTGACGCACTAACGACAAAATTAATGAGCGGTCACAAAATACCTAAACTTGAGAAAAGCGACTGATTAGCGAGAGATTTACGAGTAAGTTTGTTTCTCGCTGATTGACTTTTGTGGCTAAAAAAAGAGCGGGGAAAATTTCCTCACTAATTTGTCACAAATTAATTAGCGAGTGACAATGTTCTAGCAAATCAGTCACTTAGGGATTCAATCGAATAAAAGTAAAGTAACGAGTGATATTGTTGTCACTATTCCGTCGCAAGTGTTTGATATACAATTAGCGAGAAACAATTCACACACTAGTTCGTCGCTAAATAAACTTTGTGCGAAATGGCTAATTAGTGAGGAACAACGTTCCTAGCTAATCCGTCACAAAGAATTGAAATGTATTTTGCGATGGATAATTTCCTAGCTAATTTGTCACCAAAGTTTTTAATTTTTAGCGAGCAACTAGTTTCTCGCTAAATTGTCGCATAATATTGTAAAATTCAAAATAAGTTTAGCGACAGAAAATAGTCGTCGCTAACTCGTCGCAACAGATAAATCATTTAGCTAAGGAACTATTCCTCGCTAATTAGTCGCTAAAGTGGAAATATGGATTTTGAGCGCCTAGGACCTAAGTAGTGAAAAATTTGCGACCGTTTAACAACTGACACAATTTGTTCGCTGATTTCAAGTCACTGATTAGCGGACGAAATACATTTGTCGCTAAGTTGTCGCATGTTTAATTTAGCGAGCGACTTGACAACTGCAATCTTGTCACAAAGTAAAAGCTATATCCTACCTATTTTGTAGCAAATTACGCGCTAATCTCGTTGAAAATCCGTCGCAGAGTTATAACAAATCCAAAACTGATCAAGAAAATTTTATAAGTAACTGGTCGTAATTGAGTCACTAATCAAAAGCTTATTTAGTGAGGAATTAGCGACCGTTTAACAACTGATATACTTTTCTCGCTTATTTCATGTTGTTACTAATTTGTCAGAAAAAATATTAGTCCCATGTTGCTACTAATCATTAACCACTATATACATCCATGGAAAATTCATGAAAAAAATTATTAAAAAAGTAATACAAATTATTTTAATTTATTTATTTTAATATAAGATCATTGATAATTAGATAAATATTTTCGTATTTCTTTTTAAAAAAATCTTATCTACCTTATAAAATATTTTTTAAAATTTAAATTCTTTTTAAAAAATCAAAATGAAAATTTGAAAACAAAAGAAAAAAAAAGGTAACTCAAAAAACAAAAAAGCATTTAATTTCAAAAATTTAAAAAGTACCTATAAGAACTTTTTTTTTATTATTTCAAATAAAAAATTGCGTATAAACATTATTTCTAATGCTTTAAATCAAAATTTGAAAATTCTATTATCGTTACATGAAAAAACTAAAATGAGCCCTATTATATATTATATATGAGATTTGAGATTGAGAATTTGAGATCGTTATACATTGATGCAAGACGTAATCAATACCTATGCATATATATATATATATATATATATATATATATATATATATATATATATATATATAATTAAATTTAATAAATAATATTAACAAACTTGATTTACACATATAATCAAACTTTACAAATAACATATTTAAATTTATAATCATAACACACATATACAAATGTACACTTGCTATCATAGTTGTAAAAATCGAACCAGACCGGTCGGTTCGACCAAAAACCAATGAACTGGACTCTAATCCAGTTTGGTTTACTCCTTGAACCGTTTAAGGAAGAAAACCAGTATGATCCGGTAAGAATCGGATCAAACCAGCAAGAACCGGTGCAAACCGGTCTAACTGAACCGGTCTGCGTGAAAATTTTTTTAAAAATGTCTCCACAAGGTCTCGAACCAAGAACCTTGGAACAAAAGCAACCTCCACTTGCCACTCAGTCATTGCACTTCTAAGTATTTTTTAAATCCAGTTCGATTTACTCCTTGAACCGTTTAAGGAAGAAAACCGGTATGACCCGGTAAGAATTGGATTAAACCGGTAAGAACCGGTGCAAACCGGTCTAACCGAACCGATGTGCATGAAAAAATTTTTAAAATGTCTCCACCAAGAACCTTGGAGCAAAAGCAACCTCCACTTGCCACTCAGCCAATACACTTCTAATTATTATATTTGACAAATACTAGTTATATAGTATACAAAAATATCTAATTTAATTTAATTTTTTGTTTTTTCTATTTTTCAAATTAATTATATTTTAATTATATACCATTATTAATATAAATATAAATTTCACTAAAAATTTATTAATTTACTTGATCTATTTTAATTCTAGTATTGTGATTAAGGTTATTTGTTTTGATATTAGTGTTAAAATCTACTGATATTATAATTAGATGATATTATAAACTAATCTATTAAGAGTAATCAAATTAGTTTTATTAATATTTGGAGTTAAGATAATTCATATTCTTGTGTAAATTTTTATAATTGGTTATTTGAAATTAAAACTCAACAATAAAAGTATTATATAATTTAATTTAAAAAATTTGTATTATGATTAAATTACGATTAATTTTATTAAATTGAGCTCTTAGAGATTAATTTATTAGGAATGATTAAATTAATTTTTATAAATACTTTGAGTTTAAGTTAATTAATGTATATGTACAATTTTTATTAATTAATTATTTTATACAAATTGAAATTAAAATTTTAATAATAGAGAGATTATGAAAGATTATGGCATATAATCTGAATAATTGATATTCTCTTATTTAAATTGTATTTTATAAAATATGATTAGTATGTTTACTTTATGATTTAAATTAAAGATAATCATTTAAATTCATTGATATATTAATAAATAAAATCTTACATATTTTAAAAGTAATCTTTATAATATTATATTTAATTTTTAAATTATTATTTTATCTCAAATATCTTATAAAATTATTATATTACTGATTTTACCCTAACTTTAAAGTTTCCAAATAAAACCCTAATTCCATTAATCCCTAAATCAAAACAAGCAAAATATACGCAGAAGGGAAGAAAAGAAACAGGGAAACAGAGAGGGGGAAACGGGAAGAAGAGGAAGGAGAAGAGAGGGACGGGATGGAAGGGAAGGCGCCGGGAAGACCGTCGTCGCCGTCGCCGTCGCCGTCAGGTGAAGGTGGAGGAGTGACTGAGAGAGAGTTGGACGTGAGGAAGGAGAAGAA
Source organism: Arachis hypogaea (assembly GCF_003086295.3). NCBI lineage: Eukaryota > Viridiplantae > Streptophyta > Magnoliopsida > Fabales > Fabaceae > Arachis > Arachis hypogaea. Next base: position 121,944,515 of record NC_092051.1, on the reverse strand, counting down.
AGATTGAGAGAGGGAGACGGAGAGCTCGAGAGTCAAGGAAGGGGAGGAAGGCTGCTCCCGTCATCACCGCCGATTCCGCCTAGACCGCCGCCGTCGCCATTGAGGGAGTCACTGCCGCCGAATCCTAACCGCCGCTGCTGTCAGAAGAACGAACCTGGAAGGAGAAGGACGAGGTCCGTTCTCGCACCGTCCTGCTCCGCTGCCGCCGCTGCCGTCGATTGGGGTCACACCGTTGCTGTTGCGCCCTGTTTTCGTTGATAGAGCCACTGTTGAGAGTCTGCCGTCAGAGAAGCATCGTCGGCGTTGCTGCTGCGAACTATTTCAGCTACTGCCCTGGTATTGCTCGGTCACCGCAGCCTCCTTTGTCCCTGTCTCTGAATTCTGTACCATTCACGACCTATTTTGATTATTGTTATTCTTGCTTGCCGCTTCTGCCTCCATCGAAGGGAGTGAGAACGCCGTCGAACAGAATGTGAAAAGGGAGAGGAGTTGTGTTCTTTCGCTGTTGCCGTCGTTGCCGAAACCAAGACAAATTTACCGGTAACTCTGCTATTTCCATTCTTGAATTTGCGCTACTTCCATTTTGTTCCTTAGTCTTTTTCTGTTCTGGTAAGGAAAACCCATGTCTCTGTTTAACACTCCTGCTCTGCCTTCTCTGTTTGCTGATGGAACTATCATAGGAGATAGTGTTGATGATAATAAAGAACTGTTAGAGTTGCTGCTGCTGCTAGTTTGGTTCGAGTCTGTTGCTGCTACAAACTAAAACAAAAGAGGGGTTTGCTGCGCTTAATTATCGAATTTCGGCTAATCGAGGTAGGGGTTTAATTTAAACGATTTTAATTTAAGAATGCCGACAAAGTTTATTGGATAACTGCAAATAGGTATAATAGTTGTGAGTGATTGATTGATTATATGAATGTTGAATTGTGGCTGAGATTGTGATTGGAATGATTGAGATTTTGGTTGGAACTTTGATTGAATTCGTTGATTTTGTGAAATTGATCATGCATGGTTTATGAATTGTTTGATGAGAGATTGTTGTGGATTCTGTATTTTGATGGATTAAATTGAAATTTTTGTTATTAAACTGGTTATATGATTATTGTAATGGACTTAATTGGTGATTGATTGGAGTTGAGTTTAGAGAATATTTGGAGGAATGAATCTTGAAATGTTGAATTGGTTGTTGAGAATCTGAGTTTTGAAATTAAATGGAAACTTTGGAAGTAAATCAGATATTCAACAGTAATCGAAATGATAAGAGAGTAAAAGCTAAGTAAACTAGGATGAAATTCGTTGTTGGAATTTAATTTTGAGAAGTTTGAATTAACTGGAGAATTAGTTGTGATTTTCAAAATTAAACTGAAAAATCTGATTTCCTACATTATCTTTAAATGAAATCGGTAACTTTGAAAAGCTATAACTAATTCTGTGATGATCGGAATTGTGTGAGACCAAGTCTGAATTAAGCTTGGGAATATAAAGAGCTGGACTGGGGAATTTAAGACCTTTTTGTTAAGTATATGATTTATGGTGAATTTTTGAGTTATGGTTGTGGAATCTGATTTTTACTGCAGAATTTTTAGAACAGTAACTTGTTGGCTCTGCTGTGAGTGTTTCGAATTGAATTTTGAAATGGAACCAATTTTAAATGAAACTTTAGTCCTATTATTTTAATTCCGTAAAATTTCAGAACGTTTGGACTTGTAGTTTTAAAGATATGAATTTTTGAAAGATGATGCGTTATGCAGTAAAAGCCAGATTCTGTTTCCTTAAATCAGTAACTTTGAGAGTTTATAACTTTGGATTCTGGATAGATATTGAGATGGAACCAATTGGAGGTGAAATTTAAGTATGTTTAGCATATTTGATTTAAATTTCAGGGCTTTCAATATTTTAATGAGTAAGTTATGGGATTTGGAAGAAGATATGTTCATTAACTTTTAAAACAGAAGTCTGCAGAAAATTACTCAACTTCTAAGTTATATAACTCCTTCATTAAAAACGATATTGATCTGGAACCAATTGGAAAAGAAACCTGGATGAGTAAAATTGAATCACATTAATTTTTAAGGTCTTTGGATTTAACTTGGATTTTATATTGAATTTTGAATATCACATGCTGCTGCTATTTTCTGATTTTAAGACACTGCAGAGCAGTCATGGTTTTGCTTCTATTTCCGAAGTTAGAGTAAGCAAAAAATTATGATTTTTCATTTAATAGAAAGCTTTATCCGAGACGATCGTATGAATATAAAGTTTGTGCAATTCTGAATTCATTTGATATTTTAAAAACAAAATTGAAATTAGGCTGCCAATGTTGTTTTGGTAACTACCCTGGGTATAGGGTTTAAAAATTGATTTTTACACTATTATCAAGTATTTTGAGAATATATTGTTATGGTACTTGCTGATAAAAGGTTGGTGAAATGTTGAGAAAGAGGGAACCCGTATGGGTTGCTAAGTTCTATTTTTAGAGGAGGTTATATTCGAATTTTTATAAAAGTATAAGGTTGTAATTAAAACGAATATTTAAGACTTGTTTAAAGACGATAACTTTGCTGATTCTTTTGAGAAAAGATTATTTGGTTTATGAGGTTGTTGGCAAGGGCGTGGAAAGAAGGTTAACATCCTCTACTGATTTAGTTGGTTGAACTTGCACAAATTACTACCGTAGAGTGATGTTATTGAACCTGTTTTCTGATGCAATCTCTTTTAATGGGAATCAATTGTTTGATTTTTGGTCAGTGTTAAATAGTCAATTATTGTACTTTCTTTTTTCAACGTCTCTTATCAATTATTCAGCTATTTGCTGGCTCATGCTATTTTCGACTCACCCTGTTCTCTTCTGTTGAGAGGAGTTGAAAATGAATCCTGTTTGTTTTTCTTGGTAAAGTTTCTACTTTAATTTCTCATCTTGTTTTCTTCTATTTGATTCTGTTTATCTTGATTAATTTTTTTTGCGTTCAAACAAGAATCACATGATGTTGTGTAGTATAGTGCAGTGCCTTTGATTTTGACTGTTGTTGGATTCTTTATAATTATGAAAATTCTTTTCTTTTCTTTTTTGTTGAATTTCTTGCTACTTCTTTGGTGATCATCTTCTATAAATCTATTTATGGAATTTTTTATCATGGGTTAGTTTGGCTTATAGTTCTATGACCTCATGTATGGACACAAAATTTTCCATTTTTCTATTGATTCGTGTTGCTTTTCCGTAATCTGCAGAACTGATGAGGTAGTCAACACTCAATTGATGGTTTCTCGGTAAATTTTCCAAAAATGGGTCAAGCATTTTTCTCCATATTTCAGCTGGAAATAAAGAGGTTGTTATGACTTATTGGCATTACATTTGCAGTATGTAAATTAAATTATTAGTTTTATTATAGAATTGTAATTTTTTTAATTATAATTATAGCTTGTAAATAATTTATGTAAATCAATAAAAAAATCAATTCTTTTTATACTTTCTTATTTTCTCCCTTTAAAAGCGTGGCTATGTCTCCTATTGGCACACTTTCGAAGTGTAGCTAATACTAACTCAATTAGCACGTTTCTAAAAAAATGTGGTGAAAAGATATCGCTACATTTTTTGCATATTTGGAATGCTTTAAAAGCATAGCAAAAGCCAGTTTTTCTTGTAGTGCGAGATAGTTATCGATTTGTTATTAGTTTAAAAGGAATTTGCGATAGTATTACAATTAATTGACTACAGATTATTTTCTAGCAAATTAGCGACTATTTCATAACTCTACTTTCTCATTTCGAATTGCTTTGGTTTAGCGACAAAATTTCTACAAATTTGATTAAGGATTTTTAAAGGTTAGCTATAGATTTGCTACAAAATGTGACAGATTTGCGATCATATTAGCGGACAACTTGCGACGAGTTAGTTCGGAAAAATTCCTCTCGAATTAGCGTCAACTAATCATTCCATTTTGTCTACGAAGTTAGCTTGCATTTAGTGATGAGTCTGTTGCAGTAGAGTTTGATTAGCGACTATTGTTTAGTCTATTTTTTCTATGGAATTAACTTTTACTTTAGTGATGGATTTGCGACTATCTATTCAGTAGCTAAAAAACTTTTCGATGAATTAGCGACTGTTGTGGTTGCCTCACTGATTTGCGACTTGTAATCAGCGAGGAAAGCATTAGTTGCTAGGCGGTAGCTAATCTGTCACAAATTATATTTTGCGTCGGATTAGCGACGATTTTACGACTCTTTTTGTGGTAGCTAATCGGCCATATTCTTGTGGTAGCTAATCGGCCATATTCTTGAAAATTTTCTCACGTACATGTTGAAGCTTCCATGTAAATGAGACCATTTTTATTTGGCATTAACCCACCCATACTTCATTTATTTTCGTATCTCTATTTCTGGGTTACTTTTCTTCCCTTTTTCTTTCAGGATGGCCACCTGGAAGGGAACAGGAAGACGTTTACATGGGGAAACAAGACAAACAAGTCCATCAGCATAATCCTTGGAGAAAAGCGTCAGTTGGAACAACCTGTCCACCTGCACATCTCAGCATGCACAGAGGACGGTGCAATCTTTAAGTGTGGGGAGGTCGATACCGATCTCCATGAGTTAGTTATTTTCTTCTCAAAACCAATATTTTATTTAGTACATTGTTACATTTGCATATTTCATTGCATGATTATTTTGATTTTATGCATTTAGCTACTGCTTGGTTGAGAAATAATAAGTTTTTTTTTAAGACCTTATTGTTTGAAAAATTTTACTAATTTAAATTAAAAAAAAAATTTATGTTAAAACTTGTTTGGAAGTTGTATTTGGAACATGAATTATAGCTAAAGAACACACAACATGTGAGATTTGAGCTTATTTATATGGTTACATTATTTAACAATAAATTTTTATTCTTGTGTGTTTTCTTCTCTATGATTGTAATCTATATTTTGTTCCAATCTATATGTCCATTATTTAGTGTATTTACATGCTTGCATATGATTGAGGCCATTGTTTGATTTTAGCTCACTTATCCCAAATAAGCCTACCCTTTAAATCACCCTTGTCAGCCACTTTGAGCCTTTTAATCCCCATTTGTTCTGTATTTTACCACATCACTAGCCTTTAGCAGAAAAACAATTAAATATCCCAATTAAATCTTTGGTTAGCTTAAGATAGGGATTGTGCAACAATTAAGTGTGGGAAACTGTGGAAACTTGGGTTAATGAGGGAATGTATCATGTTTCTAATTTTGAATATTGGAAAATTTGGTACCTACTCATGTAAAACAGAAAATTCAAAATTCCATATGCATTAATATGTTATTCTAGTTTTATGTCTCTCTAAAAAAAAAGAGAAAAAGAAAAAGAGAAAAAAAATATATAATATAAATAAATAAATAAGGGGACAAAATTATCCCAATGTTAAGTTAATAAAAGATCAATGCATATGTGATAAAATTAAAGAAAAATTGATACATGAGTATGTAATGCAAAAGTGAAGACTATGGGTAGCTAGGCATGATTCTAGAGTTATATAGAGTATATGTATGTTAGGTGAAAGCTTAAGTTAATTAAAGATTCAATTTATAAAGCTCACTTAGCCATATACATATACCCTTACCCTTACCTTACCCCCATTACAACCTTGAAAAGACCTCATGATGTTTTCATTGGTATATTAAATATTATTGATTGGTTAGGTGAAGAACAAATTTTAGAAAGCATGACTAGAGAAGAGTAGAGTGATTGACCCTAGACACTTGAGAATTAGAGTGATATACACTACCAGTGAGGATTCAATACTTAATTATATGTTCCCTACTTTCATAAGCTGTCTTCTTACAAGTTTGCTTGTCTTTTATTGTATGATTTAGATTAGTGGAATTTGATTTATATTTGTCTTGGAGAACTTATTTACTTTTGACCAAGTAGGTAGAAATATTTTTTGCATTTAGTTGCATTCATATAGATAGGTTGCATTTCATATTAATCTACCATTCCTCTTCATCTTTATAGCTTCTCTTGAGCTTAAGCATGAGGACATGCTAATGTTTAAGTGTGAGGAGGTTGATAAATCACTATTTTATGGTTTATCTTGTGCTTAATAGAGTAGTTTTTATCAACTCTTTACCCACTTATTCATACTATTTGCATGGTTTTACATTTGCCTTCCTAATTATGTGCTTTGATTGAAAACATGCTTCTTTGGCCTTAAGTTCCCTATGTTTAATCCTCTCTTATTACCATTAGATGCCTTGATATGTGTGTTAAGTGATTTCAGAGTTTATAGGGCAGGAATGACTCAGAGGATGGAAAGGAAGCATGCAAAAGTGGAAGGAATACAAGAAGTTGGAGAAATTGCTAAGCTGTCCAGCTTGACCTCTTCGCACTCAAATGGCTATAACTTTAGCTACAGAGGTCCAAATGACGCGGTTCCAATTGCGTTGGAAAGCTAACGTCCGAAGCTTCGATTTGATATATAATATGCCATAGTTGTCCTAACTCTAGGCGACGCGGTCGTGTGATCCACGCGGACGCATCGCAGTGGCGAAAAACCAGCGTGGCAGATTTCATCTCCAGCGATTTCTGGACTGTTTTCGACCCAGTTTGCGGCTCAGAAAACTCAGATTAGAGGCTATAAAGTGGGGGAATGCATCCATACATGAAAAAAGCTCACAATTCACAATTTTAGGAGTAGATGTTTTTAGAGAGAGAGGTTCTCTCCTCTCTCTTAGGATTAAGATTTAGGATTTCTCTTAGTTTTAGGAGTGACTCTCAATCCCAGGTTCAATGTTCTTTTTATTTATTTTCCTAATTTAATTTATGAACTCTTCCATGTTATATTTGATATCTTTATTAGTGCTAATTGAGGTATTTCAGAATTATAATTGCTTTCTTTTATTTATTATATAAATAATTTGAATTTTTCCCTTTTGGCTTTGGTTGAGTCATTGGAGACACTTGAGTTATCAAACTCATTGTTGATTGAAAATTGGAATTCTTCAAGAATTAATTTGGGTTCCAATAACTCTAACTTTTCCCAAGGAAAGACTAGGACTTGAGGAATCAGAATTAATTTATCCACTTAACTTACCTTCATAGTTAGAGGTTAACAAAGTGGGAGAAAAATCCAATTCTCATTACAATTGATAAGGATAACCAGGATAGGACTTCCAGTTCCTCATACCTTGCCAAGAGATTTTATTATTGTTAATTTATTTTACTTGTTATTTAAATATACCTGTGCCCATTGCCCAAACTCCAAAACCCCCAATTTACAAACTCATAACCAATAATAAGAACATACCTCCCTGCAATTCCTTGAGAAGACGACCCGAGGTTTGAATACTTCGGTTATCAATTTATTAAGGGGTTTGTTACTTGTAACAACCAAAACGTTTGTATGAAAGGACTTTTGTTGGTTTAGAAGCTATACCTGCAATGAGGATTTATCTGCAAATTTCTAGACCACGCAAAAGTTCTCTCATCACCCTGCCCGCATGCTTGTTGTGCTATATTCGAGAAAGGGGACAATCCAGAAGATTATTGCAGCAACTTCTATAACCCAGCAGCCTATGTTGCAACTTATGGTAAGTTAGTTTCTCCAATCAATGGAGAAAATATGTGGCCAAAAGTTGAGTGTGATACCATTATACCTCCCATCTTTAGGGTGAAGCCAGGAAGATCACGGATGGTGAGGATCAGTGAACCTGATGAGACCCGTTCTCAGACAAAGCTTAGGAGGACGGGTACATCTGTTACATGTAGCAACTGTGGACAATATGGACATAATAGAAGGCATTGTCTCAATCTAATAGTGTCAGGTATCAAGCAAATCTGAATCTACAAACTGCTGTTTTACTGTTTTCTTTTTGAAATTATAGGGTATTTGAGGTGTTGAGTGGATTAGGTTGTGATAGTATAACATATGGTGTGTGAAAATATATTATGCTATGTTGTAAATTGTTGTTTTATCAATATGGATTGCAAACAGATTATGCTGCCTTATAAATAGATTATAAGAGGAATATAAATTGATTATGCTGTGTTATAAATAAATTGTAAATGGATTATAAATTGATTGAAAAAAGAGTTGAATATTCATGTTGCAATTGGTTGTATTTTACCTGATTTCAGAACCTGGTGTTGCTGCTGCCGCCAACGGAGAAGATCCGGCTGGTGCTGACACTGTGCCTACTGCTGCGCCTGCAGCTGCTGTTGACACTGATCCTGCTGCCGACAACAGATCCGATGTGAATATCCGCAGATCTGAGAGAATAAGGCAAACAGGGGTAAGCAGGGGAAGAGGAAGGGGCAGGGGAAAGGGTAGAGCTGCATCTTCACAACCACTCCCCACCACACTTGCATCTTCATACTAGCTACCCACCACACTTGCTGTTGCTGCCTCTACTCAACCACCTCTCATACTTGCAACTTCAGCTTCTCAGGCTCCAACCACATCCACCGGTGCAGTGGCTCCAACCACAGCCACCTCACAACAAGCCTTATGATACGCGGGAATTTGCCTCTCAACAAATTTTCTTCCGGCAAGTGCACCGGATTGTCGTCAAGTAAAAACTCACTGTAGAGTGAGGTCGAATCCCACAGAGATTGGTAGATTGAGCAATGTTAATTGGAGAATTATGCTTGTTGAGCGAAATCGGAATTGAATTGAGACTTGCAGAAAGTAAAATTGGCGGGAAAATTAAATTGCAAGAAATTAAATGACAGAAACTTAAATTGCTGGAAATAAAGAACAGGAACTTAAATTGCAAGAAATTAAAAGGGAATGGGGATTTAACATGAAATTAAAGAAGCAGATTGTAAATAGAATGGGTAGATCAGAGATGGGGGAATCATTGAGTTTAGGAGATGTATAATTCTCCGGATCAAATTTATTTTCATCTCTTCCGCAATCAATGCATTCATTGATCTCCTTGGCAATCTTAATTGATTGGATCACAATTCCTTGGCTCACCAATCTCTCTAAGCATGAACAATTGCCCAATTCCTTGATTTAAGTACTCATAGAAAGAGATGAAGTTTGGTCACTGATTATACCACACAAATTCATAGATCAAAGTGTTGTAGGATTACATGTCACTATATCCATCCAAATCCTAATCTAATCCAATATGAGAAAGCATTTATAGCATGATCTCCTCATTCCTTTCCAAGGTTCCGAGGAGATCTAATTATGAATAGCTTCTTTCCCAAGATAACTATCCAATTGGATGAAGAACGAAAGCTTTCTAGCAAAATCAAGAGAAAAGAAAGAAGAAGATGAATGAAAATTACTATTGATCTATTGAATTACACAGAGCTCTCTAATCCAATGAAAGGGGTTTAGTTGTTCATAGCTCTCAAAATGAAAATTGAAATTGAAAGATACATTGAAAAGGAAAATTAACAGAAAGTAAAATGTGCAGTAGAAAGTGAAGGTCCGAAAAAATGTCCAAAGCCCCCTCTAACTTAATTTCTAAGCTATTTATACACTCTCTTCCATTGATTTTCAATCTCTGAATTAGGCTTTTGGCCTTGATGGAATTGGGTTAAAAATGGCTCCAATTGGTTTCCCTTGCTGTTGAGAAGAGATTGGTTTGAATTGCAGAGTCTGATGCCTCACGTTGGAGTCAACGTTTGATGGCCAACGTTGACTCAAACGCTCTTCAGAAAAACCAGAGAACTTTACTGTCATTGGCGTTTGACTCAACGTTGAAGGGCTAACATCCCGCTACCCACGCGTACGCGTGGATGCAAAGATTTCATTTTACAGTTTCAAAACAATGTAAGGGACGCTAGACTCAGCGTTGGACCTCCAACGTTCCCTCCAACGTTGGCATTTTCACGCGTGCGCGTACTCCACCTTACGCGTGAGTTGCTTTTTTTCTATCCACGCGTACGCGATACGTCGCTGCAAATTTTTCATTTACAAATTCTGGGCTTTGGCATCGCGGACGTTGAAAGCTAGCGTTTGAGGCAACGTTGGACTCCAACGTTCATTTAGTGACGTATATGCGTGACCCACGCGTACGCGTGGATGGTCAATTTTGCCATTCCACGCATGCGCGTGACTCACGCTTGCGCGTGGATAAAGAAATTTTGCTCTTTCACGCGTACGCGTCGCTTGAAAATCAGTCAGCTCCAGAATTGGTCATTTTATCACAACGTTGGATGTCCAACGCTCCCTCCAACGTGAGCATCAGCAACTTATGCAGAGAATTGCTCTGCTTCTTTTTCAACGTTGCTTCTTCTTCATCTTTTCCATGCTCCTTCTTCAACCTTCCTCCATGCTTTCCTTCACCTATCATCAACCAATAAATGCATCAAAGCCTTGCTAAAGTCATGAGAATTCTTATCATTCTAAGCATACAAGTAATCATAGCATAAATCATCATGAAATTGCATCAAATTACTTATGGTTGAATGAATCTAGGCATACATGAATTTCTACCCAATTTGCTTACTTATAGCTCAAGAAAGTGCATAAAACCTATTAAAATCAAGGAAAAAGGATAGTGAAACTAGCCTAAGATGGCCTGGCATCACAACACCAAACTTAAATCTTGCTTGTCCCTAAGCAAGTACTGAATTATTAAGAAGAAAGAATGAAACAGAAGGGGATGTTCATATCAGCAAAGCATTATTAGTAGCTCATGGGGTTTTATGCAGACAATGCAGTAGTAACTTCTTATTGATCTTTAGGCATAGACTGTCTCCTTTAAGCATCCATTAACATACTGCTATGACCTCTTATTATTCACTCATCCTTGGTAATTGCTTTTCTTTATTTTCTTTTTCTGTAAACTTGTTTCTTACTTGTAGCTTAGTGTCATGTGTAGCAGTAGCTTCTTTAGCTCATTTGTGCTCAACACATATTCACTACAGACACTTGGCTCACAATTCTTCTTAAGACATTGATGCCCAGCACCTCTTTGGGTCACTAAATGCCTTGTAACTAGGTTGCTCTTGATAATGGACTTTCGGTTGATAATCCCGGGTTAGTTAACCCAAATTACCAAGTGTTAAAGCACTCCATAAAACCTAATCATCCAAGCAGATCCTAGTACAAAGACACCACAGGCATATGTCCTAAGGTCCAAGCTATTAATGTCTAGCCTTATTCTTTGCTTTCTTCTATTTTTGTTGCCACTTTTGGCTTTTTTTTTCTTTCTTTCTATTTGTTTTTCTTTTCTCCAAGGACTTTTATTTACTAAGATTCATAGACAGCAAGCTAATTTACACTAAAAGGGAACAATCTATCCTTTTATTCATTATAAGTGAGCTACTACATAATTGCTAAAAAGAAACTGTTCCACTTCTTATTCAAACATTTCTTTTATTGAATTTGAAAAGACTCTGGGGACAAAACAAACATTTAAACTGGTGAAAATAAAAACACACACCTTGGCTAGCATACTTATTGCAAAATTAAACACACAGAATGCAAAGCAACTTAAACTAAAAGTTACTATCAACTAAAGCAAACATGTTCTTTCTTTATTGGATGTGATAAACAAGGAGCAGGTCCACCTTTCATTTTTTATCATGTTTGTCTTTCGATGATAATGCATAGTTTTTCCAAGAGTTTATTGAATTCCTGCAAAAGCTACTGAAAGCTGCTTGTTCCCTAAGCACTTGAGAGATTGTTAGCATGCATGTATATTTGTAGGCTTTTAAACTTAGATTGGTGTGTGAACACCAAACTTAGTTTCTTGCCTAATGCAGCAAATTGAGTCTTATGTAGAAAACATAAAGTACTTTTATTAGGAAAGTAAACTGTGAACTAGAAAACAACTATGAACTAGATAGCAAACTAGAACTAGGAAACAAACAACTTTTGAGTAATTTCTCTGATCGTTTGGAGCTGACAACTAATTATGCTGGGGTGCATTGTGTCCTTCATGCAATCCATGGTGGAACACCAAACTTAGAATTACACATTCACCCTTAGATTTCTTTGGTGTGCAACACCAAACTTAGCTCCTTGCAATACAGAGAATTTACTTAACTCTTATTGACAAGCTATGAAAAGAGAATTACCTTTGGTTGGGTTGCCTCCCAACAAGCGCTCTTTTATCGTCATTAGCTTGACGTTTGATCTTTGTCATGGTGGGTTGTAGTGCCTTAGGTCTTCTCCCCTTACAGTGAAGCGGTCTCTACTTGTTTCCTTGGTTATCTCTACATGCTCTAAAGAGAGGACCTTTCTGATGGTGAACACTTGCGGTAATTGAGATGGAATGATTGGAAGTTGGGGTGGTGTTGGTTGATGGTGGGCTGATATTACCTTGTCTCCAGGGGAGAAACCCTCTGTAGGAATCTTCTTATTTCTCCATTCCCTTGGCAATTTCTTCACAACTCTTTTTTTCTTCTTCCAATAGTTTTCTAGTGATCATTGTGTCAGGGGCTTCCTCATTAACTCTTTTTTGAGTTCTCTTAGTTGCTGTATCTCTTGAACTTCTTGCTTGTTCACCAAAGACTGTTTCAATGGTTTAGCTGCTGATTTAATGTTACTTCCCTTTGTGCACATGTTGCTGTGATCATTCTTTGACTCCTTAGGTTCTGGCTCAGACTCATATGTAGGTTTGAACACATGAAAGGTGAGGTATTCATCATGTATTCTTAGGATTAACTCTCTTTGTTCCACATCTATCAGGGCTCTAGCAGTGGCTAGGAATGGTCTTCCCAGAATAATAGGATGAATGTAACTTTCTTCCATGTCCATAACAACAAAGTCAGTGGGGAGGAAGTAGTTTTCTACTTTCACCAATACATTTTTAACTACTCCTTCAACCTTCTTCTGAATTTTATCTGCCAATTGGATGATTACATCCGTGGATCTCAGCTCATTGATTTAAAACTTCTTCATAAATGATAGAGGCATCACATTTATGCTAGCTCCTAAGTCACAGAATCCTCTGTCAATTTTTGTCTCTCCTATGGCACATGAAATATGAAAGCTCCCTGGATCTTTTTTCTTCATGAGTATGTCTTTCTTGATGAGGGCACTACATTCCTTGTTCGTTGTCACTGTTTGTCCCCCTTTTAAGGTTCCTTTCTTGGTCAACAGTTCTTTCATGCACTTCATGTATGTTGGCATCTGTTGGAGAATTTTGATGAAGGGAATGTTGACATTGAGGGATGCAAACATGTCTAGGAATCTTGAATATGACTTGTCTTTCTCACTTCCCTTGAGTCTTTGGGGAAATGGTGCTTGTGGCACAAAGGGCTTGAGGTATTCTTTCTCTATTTGCTCCTTCCTCTGTTCAGGGCTAGCCATTTCTTCTATCTCCCTGACATTCTTCCTTGACTCTTCTTCATCATGCTCTAAGTGTCTGGAGCATTCTTCCTTCAGACCTTCTTCACTGCTTAGATTGATTGACTTGCATTCTTCCCACATTACCTTCTTCATTTCCCCTCTTGGATTTTTCTCTGTATCACTTGGGAAACTATCAGTGGACTTTGGAGCCTATTGTGAAAGATGTTCTACTTGAGATTCGAGATTCTTAAGAACCTTCCCTCGGCTTTTCATACTTCTTCTCACTTCTTCCCAAAATTTTTTCATGTCTTCACACTCTTTGTTAAGGTTTGCAAGCATAGCTTCTAGTTTTTCCATTCTGTCATCTTCATGTGGTGATGCTTGGTTAGAATTGGGGTGTTGAGAGTGGTTGTTATGGCTTTAGTATGGTGGCTGTGAATAAGTGTTTTGTGTGGTCTGATATGGTTTTTGGTTGGAGTTTTGGTGAGTGGAGTTGTTATACTGGTTAGGATTGTGAGGTCTGTGTTCTTGGCCTTGGCTTTGTCGATTCCCCCAGCTAAAGTTTGGGTGGTTCCTCCAACCAGAGTTATATGTTTTAGAGTATGGATCATTTGCTTGCCTAGATGAGTTTCCAAGGTAATTAGCTTCCTCCCAGTTAACTCCTTCTTCTGTCTCAAACTCTTCTTGGGGTGATGGTTGAGTGTGGATAGCTGCAGCCTGAGTCTTCTCTATTTGCTTGGTCAATTTAGCTAGTTGCTTGGTGATCATCTTATTCTGGGCCAGGATTGCATCCATATGGTTTAATTCCAAGACTCCCCTGTTGTTGCTCCTATCTGAGGCATAAAAATACTCATTGTCAGCCACTGTCTCTATAACATCAATGGCTTCTTCAATGGTCTTCTTCTTATTGAGGGAACCTCTAGATGAGTGGTCTACAGCCTTCCTTGATTTACAATTCAGCCCTTCATAAAAGATGTGGATTTGCACCCACTCATTAAAAATATCAGGGGACATTTCTTTGTCAAGTCTTTGAATCTCTCCCAGGCTTCATAAAGAGTTTCACCATCCTGCTGTCTGAATGTCTGCACTTCGGTTCTTAGCCTATTTACTCTTTGTAGAGGGTAGAACCTTGTTAAGAATCTGTTCATTACATCTTCCCAGGTGGTCAAGCTTTCCTTGGGGAATGATTCTAGCCATTTTGATGCTTTGTCCTTCAAAGAGAATGGAAACAGTAGCAATCTATAGGTGTCAGGATGAACACCATTAGATTTAACCGTGTCACATATCCTTTGGAATTTAGTGAGATGCTTATTAGGATCCTCTTGTGCACTTCCTCCGAAAGAACAGTTGTTCTGGATAAGAGTTATGAGTTGAGGCTTCAATTCAAAATTATTAGCATGGATAGTTGGCCTTTGAATGCTACTACCACAATTTCCTGGATTTGGATTGATGTATGATCTCAGAACTCTCCTCTCTTGTCCAGCAGGGTTAGCTCCACCTCTTCTGGCATGATTGTTCACCTCTCCTTCATGATGGTTTTTCATATCATCCTCCATGGTTATATCAAAGTATTCCTCCTCTTCTTCTGCACCAATAACTCTTTTTCCTCTTACTTCCCTCCTTAATCTCAAGAAGGTTCTTTCCAGTTTACTATCGAATGAGGTTGAGGTTTCCTTTCTCCTACTTGTCATACAATGAACAAGTACAAGAAACAGCAAGTGTAGAGTCTACTAAAATAGAGTATAGTTAGCTTGGTTAGAGCAATTTATCAAATAGTTAGTAGGTTAGCTTGCTGGAAAGTAAAGAAAATGAAGACGTTAAAGAGAAATAAAAAAAATTGCAGAGAACAAAAATGAACAACTGAAAGTAAATTTGAATTAATCAAACAAAAATAAAAGTGCTCAATCTAGTTATCCTTCAATTTAGTAATTGTCAATACAAAACCAATCCCCGGCAATGGCGCCATAAGCTTGATACGCGGGAATTTGCCTCTCAACAAATTTCCTTCCGGCAAGTGCACCGGATTGTCGTCAAGTAAAAACTCACTGTAGAGTGAGGTCGAATCCCACAGGGATTGGTAGATTGAGCAATGTTAATTGGAGAATTATGCTAGTTGAGCGAAATCGGAATTGAATTGAGACTTGCAGAAAGTAAAATTGGCGGGAAACTTAAATTGCAAGAAATTAAATGACAGAAACATAAATTGCTGGAAATGAAGAACAGGAACTTAAATTGCAAGAAATTAAAAGGGAATGGGGATTTAACATGAAATTAAAGAAGTAGATTGTAAATAGAATGGGTAGATCAGAGATGGGGAAATCATTGGGTTTAGGAGATGTATAATTCTCCGGATCAAATTCATTTTCATCCCTTCCGCAATCAATGCATTCATTGATCTCCTTGGCAATCTTAATTGATTGGATCCCAATACCTTGGCTCACCAATCTCTCTAAGCATGAACAATTGTCCAATTCCTTGATTTAAGTACTCATGGGAAAAGATGAAGTTTGGTCACTGATTATACCACACAAATTCATAGATCAAAGTGTTGGTAGGATTACATGTCACTATATCCATCCAAACTCCAATCTAATCCAATGTGAGAAAGCATTTCTAGCATGATCTCCTTATTCCTCTTCCAAGGTTCCGAGGAGATCCAATTATGAATAGCTTCTTTCCCGAGATAACTATCCAATTGGATGAAGAACGAAAGCTTTTTAGCAAAATCAATAGAAAAGAAAGAAGAAGATGAATGAAAATTACTATTGATCCATTGAATTACACAGAGCTCCCTAACCTAATGAAAGGGGTTTAGTTGTTCATAGCTCTCAAAATAGAAATTGGAATTGAAAAATACATTGCAAAGGAAACTTAACAGAAAGTAAAATGTGCAGTAGAAAGTGAAGGTCCGAAAAAATGTCCAAAGCCCCCTCTAACTTAAATTCTAAGCTATTTATACACTCTCTTCCATTGATCTTCAATCTCTGAATTGGGCTTTTGGCCTTGATGGAATTGGGTTGAAAATGGCTCCAATTAGTTTCCCTTGCTGTTGAGAAGAGATTGGTTTGAATTGTAGAGTCTGATGCCTCACATTGGAGTCAACGTTTGATGGCCAACGTTGACTCAAACGCTCTTCAGAAAAACCAGAAAACTTTGCTGTCATTGGCGTTTGACTCAACGTTGGAGGGCCAATGTCCCACTACCCACGCGTACGCGTGGATGCAAAGATTTCATTTTACAGTTTCAAAACAATGCAGGGGATGTTGGACTCAGTGTTGGACCTCCAACGTTGGCATTTTCACGCGTGCGCGTACTCCACGCTTACGCGTGAGTTGCTTTTTTTCTATCCACGTGTACGCGTCGATGCAAAATTTTCATTTCCAAATTCTAGGCTTTGGCATCGCGGGCGTTGGAAGCTAGCGTTTGAGGCAACGTTAGACTCCAACGTTCGTTTAGTGACGCGTACGCGTGACCCACGCATACGCATGGATGGTCAATTTTTCCATTCCATGCGTGCGCGTGACTCACGCTTGCGCGTGGATAAAGAAATTTTGCTCTTTCACGCGTACGCGTCGCTTGAAAATCATTCAGCTCCATAATTGGTCATTTTATCACAACGTTGGGGGTAACGTTGGATGTCCAACGCTCCCTCCAATGTGAGCATCAGCAACTTATGCAGAGAATTGCTCTTCTTCTCTTTCAACGTTTGAGGCAATGTTGGTGGTCCAACTTGGCCACCAACATTGCTTCCTCTTCATCTTTTCCATGCTCCTTCTTCAACCTTCCTCTATGCTTTCCTTCACCTATCATCAACCAATAAATGCATCAAAGCCTTGCTAAAGTCATGAGAATTCTTATCATTCTAAGCATACAAGTAATCATAGCATAAATCATCATGAAATTGCATCAAATTACTCATGGTTGAATGAATCTAGGCATACATGAATTTCTACCCAATTTGCTTACTTATAGCTCAAGAAAGTGCATAAAACCTATTAAAATAAAGGAAAAAGGATAGTAAAACTAGCCTAAGATACCCTGGCATCACCTTACCTCTTGAAGGGCCAGCCTCCCAGCCTCTCCTAGTTGTGGCAAGTGCAAAATTTCAGCAAGCACCTAGAGCATCTTCTCAACCTTTACCAAAGACAAAGGTGTTTGGTGTGAGGAGAAGTGGGTGGCTAAAGTTAGGAGTGAGAAAGCTAAAATGGGCACCTAGTCTACATATAGACCTAAGTGATGACTGAAGTCTCTTTAAATTTATAGTTAGGGTTGTTGGGGTTGCTATTAAATAGTATATCTTGTAATGAATTGTGTCTCTGTGGCCACTGTTTATTATGTAGATAGGACCACTATTTTGATATTTTGGAATCAGGTTGGACCACTTTTAATTGTTGCACTTCTTGGACCTTTATTTTGGATTAGGTATGTGGCATATTATATGACCACTTATGTTATGATATTTTGTGTAAGTATGGTTTACAGGAACACTTATTTAATAAAAATATATATAGCATATTTTTTGGCCACTTTTTGCTGCAAATTGTTGTCAATTGTGGAAATTTAAATATTCACATTGATAAGGTTGCTTCCCAACTATCATTTGTTATACACAAAAAATACATCAAAGTGCAAAATTCATTCAAACTAAACATAATCAACGTTAATTGGATTGAAGCCATAGAATCTCTTACATTACAATTTCATAGCACAGATAACTCTAAACTCTTGCAAACCACATTCCAATTATTAAGACTAGCAAAAACATAAATAGCATATATTGCATTTTACATTGAATTTTCATATTGTCATCCAATCTCCCAACTTGTTCTTGGAGAATATTCAACTCATCACATAATCTAACCTCACCAGCATCTATTTCTCTAGCTTCAACAATTAATCTCTCCATCTCTACGTTTAGCCTCTTTATCTTTCTTTCTTGTGCATCCAATTTCTACATTTCAGCTTCCAACTTAGCAGAATTTTGTGTTCCAACAACTCTAACAGCAGCAGCAGACACGTTACTTCTTGCACCAGCTTCATCAACCCACTCAAAAAATTTGCATCTTCTATTAGGGCAAGAAATAAATCTTCTATTAGGATTTTTTGTTGTTTCTGAAATTTGAAGACTCAGAGTGTCACCACAAAAATAGTAAACTCGCCTTTCCTTTTCCTTTGACCACCCATTCTTTGCACCATCATCAACCTCAATCCAATCAAAATCATCAATCCACTCAAAAAAGTTACATTTTGGTATCTTCCCATAAGTAACATACCTCCTACCATGGTCAGAAACGGTTGAGGAACGGTGGACGGTTACTGCCTCTCCACAGAAACACAGGTGTCTTCTTTCCTTTGGGTTGGAGCTCCTGGAAACACAGCTTTCCGAAGAGAGAATGAATGAGGTTCCTTGACTTTGAGGCATAAATTTGGGGAATATGAAAACTGAAAATGGAAAAGGGAGAAGAAGAGAAACCTCAGATCGTTCAAAGAGAGTGTTTATAGAGAGAAGACAGGGGTAAATAAGTCATTTCACAACTCACTAACATTTTTTGAATGTTAAACGTTAACAGGGACTTATTGAAAAAAAATTAAGGTACAGGGACCCAATTGAAAAGAAAAAAAAGTATAGGAACCTAATTGAAAATTTGGTAAAACTTTATTGGCATATTCTTTAAAATTGTTATACTCTTGATTAACAATTTAGTCTCACTCTAATAATTTTATTAGAGTTTTTTTTAATAATAAAAAAATATTTATACGATCAATGTTATAAAACTATAATAATTCTAAACAAAAATATCTATTTCAATTAATTAATTTTAATGAATGGCTAACTCTAAATATTTTTTATAGATAGTTTATAATAATGATATTTTAGCATAAGTTTATAAATTTATTATGAGATTCATTTTAATTTTAAAATTTAGGGTGCTTCAGTCGAAACAGATTAGCTACATGATGGTTCTTTCTAAGATTCTAATGACATGCTTTAGTGAGGCCAGCTTTAGATATGCAACGGAATTCAAAGACTTCTTTTTTGATAACACCCTAATTTATGTCTTTGTAAAGAAATAATATTCGAAAACACACATATTTCTCCTATAGGGAAGAGGAGAGGAGAGAATGTATCATCACACTCTAGGATGTGACCTATCATCTAGACCAAGGTTCTGAAAACCAGACCAGACCGGCCGGTCGAACCGGTTTAACCGGGAACCGGTGATGCAAGCAGTCCGGTCCTCTCTTTATAACCGCTCACAAGAAAACTGCCAAAAAACCATTGAATTGGTCGAGAATTGGCCGGTTGGACCGGACCGATAACCGGCCGGTTCGGATAAAACGACATCATTTTTTAATTTGCAAAAAAAAAAAGGAAACGGATGCAGTGATCCACTCGTGACCCACCCCCCTTCTCTTCCCCCAATCGTTCAATCATTCCTAACCCAGGTCCTCAGAGAACAGAGATGAGAGAACTCTGAATCAAAGAAACCCTAGCCGCCTAGCCCTCCATTGTCGCCGCCGTTCCCAGGTCATCAGCGCCGCCGCCATCCCAGGTCCTCAGCACCGCTGCTTCCTCCTCTTCCCCGTGTCTGGAACCCAGTAACTCAGCAGACCTCCTCATCTTCGCTGGCTTCTCGAACCCAGGTTAGTAGCTTATCATCTTCATCTTCTCTGAAATCTGAATGTTTGGTCTTCATTTCCATCTTCTGTGACTTGTTCTCAATGCTGTAACAAAATACCACATAAAATTTATTGTGATCTTAGAGTAATTCATAAAGGAAAGAACATGGAGAAAGGAGAATTTGATCCAGAAAGGTAAGTTCCACAGCAATAGCTTCAGGTATACTGCGAAAAAGGGGGGCATATTAAACCCTAAGATAGAATGGTTTCCAGAATAATATACTAGCCCAACCCAGCAATAGGCAAGGGAATCATATGTTGGTGATAAAGAATCACTATCATGGATTCACGACATACAATTGCTAGCATGTTTACTGAATCACATGATTCAAATTGCAAATACTAATATTCAAACGACTTATGGTAGAGCAAAATTTACATAAAAGTGTAAAAACATGATAGAAATGAATACAGGCGTACAAACCAGCATTTAGTTATGTTTTGAGAGCAGAAGTTTTGCCCTATGATTTTACATTATTTTCTCCTCACTAGATTCAGTTTTGGTTGTCAAAAAGAAACACAAATCTTGTTGCAGTTTTCTGTTCCTGATGTGCTTCGATGATCACTTGGTTGGACAGGTAACCTAGAAAATTTAATAATTTCCTTCCAAATGTCAACTTCATTTGCAATGGAATGGGATGATATTTTTGTCATCCATTTTGATGTTCCATTCATAATATGTATAATGGTGCTTCTTTATCTGGTGAAAAAGGGATTGGCATACTTTTTTCCATAACTTAAAAACATAGTATTTAGTTATTTTTGTTTTCTTTGCCAATTTGCATCATTCTCTTTTCTAGTCAAGCGTGCTGATACAATAATGATTATCAATATTTCTTCTGCTGCTATTTGATTTAAGTTAAAATTTTATACATGTGCAAACATCATATTCCAATAACTGATCAAGTAGAATGCAACCCAGGTAATTAAACCGGTAGAGAAAAGAAATACCACAAAAGAATAACAGCTTATAGTGGTGGAAGATCAGCATCTGTAGTGGATTCACTAAGCACATGCTCCAGATCTTGTATATTTTGTTTCATTTCTCGAGACAATTTGTCTTGTGCGGGGAGTTTTGCAATGCTCGGATATGACATTGTTTATGTTACCTATAATTTGTGTCTTAAATCCAGGTAATATATGTTTTATGAAATATCATATTGTTTCATACGTAATCTTTATCATAACAAATTTGTAAATTATTAAATCTTCATATATTGTATTTAATTTTTTAGGAAGGAAAAAGAAAAAAGAAAGCAAAAGACACAATATAAGATTTATATTGTGTCTTTTAAATTTCGAAGATATTTTAAGATTTATATTATACTATAATTATATTTTAGGATGTTTATTTATAATTTATTTATTATTCTATTCTAAAACGGTTTTTCGGTTGAACCATCGGTTGGACAGGTTAGACCAGTGAACCAGTGAACCAGTGACTAGAGCGGTTTGATGACCGGTCCGATTTTCAGAACCTTGATCTAGATTACGTATAGATAAAGATTCGATAGGCGGGTGCTCGAAAGAATTTCCAAAGATATCATTGGTGTCTAAGGATTAGTTGAAGGAGCTACTTGGAGATAGGCCACCATAAGAGCATGTCCAATGGTAATAAAATGGAGGTCTCATTTACTATTCGTCTGACAAAAAGTGGAGACTGACCGTTGGAAGAAAATGAAAGTGAGTTCCATCACAATTTTCGAAGTAAACGAAGCCCTATTCGGAGGGACTTGACTTCTTTCAATTATAATCAATAATAAACAAACATGTGTTAATTAAATTAAAAAAAATTAAATAATATTTTGTTAATAAAATTAACAATATTTTATATACATATAGAAGATGACTGATAGGTAATATATATATATATATATATATATATATATATATATATATATATATATATATATATAATTATTTAAAGAATTATATTAAATAATTAAATTATATTTAATTTATTAATAATTATAATAATTAATTATAATTTTATTTAATTAATAATTTATATTAATTATTTAAATCATAATTAATATAAATAATTAAATTAATATTGAATATTATTTATATTATTATATTAAATTATAATTAATTAAATTTATTTACATAAAAAAATAATTTTAATTTTTTACATATTATAAAATAATTTTTTGGTGAGTGGTTTATTTTTATGTATGAAATTTGAAATACTAACCACATTACAAAACTAGTCGTTGCAAAACTAGCCGTTACTATATTATCGTTATTATTAATAAATTAATATTTTGTTATTCTATATATATTACTTACATACACTTCTATTCTCACTTTCTTCTACTCTTCTTCATCTTCTTTCAAATCTTACAAAATAAATGTTCTACTGCTATTATTTTTTGTTCGGAAAAATGGATCCAAACCAACTCAACTCTTTTTTCAATTACTTACAAAATTTTTCTCAAACTCCAAATACCCAACAATCTCAAACCTCAAGCTCTCAAATTCCAAATCAAAACTTCACACTACCGAATACATTTCGAAATCCAAATCCACAAAATCTTCCTAATTTCAATTTTCAAGCTCCTTATAATAATCAATTTCCTATGTTCCAACCACAAAATCAAAATTCACAAACACCACATTTTCCATTTTTATCCATATTTAATCCTTCTATCAGAAATGTTGCTTCAACATCTTTGCCATTTTCAACTCTATTAAGTGCATCGAGACATAGCTCATCTGATGTTGGTGGCTATTCTAACCCATCCCCTCAGACTCCGATACAATGTAGTCCAAATTTATAATATTCAGATTTTGCTAACCCTCGTGGATTAGATGCTATCGACCTCAATGAAGATGACTTTGAAAATCGTAGGCAAGATAGTATTTCAACACTGGCAATGGGAAGAGGATGAGATCTTGATCAGTGCATGGTTGAATATTTCAACTAGCCATATAGTTGGAACTGACCAAAAGGGAAAAATATTTTGGAGTGGAATTCATAGTTATTGTGTGGAATTCAACTCCGACGTAAAAGGGGGGCAGTTGCATGTAAGAAACGATGGTATAAGATCAACAAAGTAGTTGCATAATTTGCTGGTTGCTACGATCAAGCTAGTCGAAATATAAAGAGTGGTTCGAATGCTGATGATATAAAAGAGTTGGCCTATAAACTTTATTCCACACATTATGGTCATAAATTCACTTTCAAAAGGCATTGCAATATGCTTCATTTGGAGCAAAAATAGAGAAGCCAACTACCTACACAAAGTGGAGGCTCAAAGAGAACCAAAGTTAGTGCAACTGGAGCATACTCATCATCATCAAATCTAGAAAAATACCGTTGCGTGACGAAAATGGTGTAGACTCTCCCGTTCGCCCACAAGGATCAAAGAAGAGCAAAAGAAAGGGTAAGAGAAAAGCACAAATATTTGAAGATCTTAGTGAGAAGAAATCATCGGTTGCTAAGAAACTATCTCTCATGGAAGTTATTAAAAATGTTAGAGAAAAGGAACTAATGGATAGGGAAAAAGAAAGAGAAGAAGAGAGTGAACATAGAGAAAAGATGATGGCAATCAAAGAAAAGGAGTTACAGATTCAAGCTGCAATGAAAGAACAAGAATTACAAACTCATAGGTATATTAAAGAAATGGAGATAAATGCAAAGGAAATGGAAAGGGAAAGGATGGCTAAGGAAAAGGAAAGAGAAATGGATATACAAATACTTAATGCTGACATGTCTACAATGAGTGAAAAACGACGAGCTCTTCATGAGATTGCATGTGAGAAAATAATCAATAAGTAATTTACTTAATGGTTCATTGTATTCGTAGAGTTAAGTAGTATGTTTTTATTTTTATTGCGTATTACTGCTGGTATGTGATGTAGTCTATTTTATTCATTTCTGATGTAACATTTTAAATTAGTCAATATTATTGTACCGTTATTGTTTATGAAAGTGACCGTTGCAAAACTAGCCGTTTTAAACTTAGACAAGAAAAAACTAGCTGTTTTAAACTAAGACAAGAAAAAACTAGCCGTTGCAAAACTAGCCGTTGAGAAATAGCTCCCTGTTGCGGACACACTTATAAAATATCAACTATCAATAATTCAGCAACTCCATTCCAAATCTAGTTTCTCACCTCAAAGGAATACTAAAACATACCTCAAGCTATGGCTAGAAATTTTGATGATAAGTTTAATGAGGCTTTGTATGGTAAAAGAAGATGGCGAGATAACACTGTAAACCCCGTTAAATTAGTAAATAATTAGTCAATAAATTAATTTTCAATAAAGAAAATTAGAAATATGAATATTATATTAAATTAGGATAGAGCTCATCAAAACGAGAATTTTGACACTAATTTCAAAGAATTTGGCCCAAGATTGGACCGATGGGCCGAACCGGTTAAACTGGGCCCAAACCGGATTCGTGGACCCAACCAGCCCAACATTTAAATGAACCAAAGCTCATTTTCTCCCCCAAATGCAACAGAAGCAGCGCTGAACACAGCAAGGGGAGGAGAAGGGTACGAAACCCTTATTCCAATTTCCAAATACCGTAACTTTCCAATTCGAGCTCCGATCGCCGCACCATTTTTGGCCACGCGACCACCACGTCGAGCTCTACGATTCTACCGGAATAATTTCATAGGTAAGCCACTTTATTTCTCTCATCCTCTTCTTCTCCTAATTTTCAAAAATTATGTAGTGGTGTTGAATTTCTTTGCTATTTGATGTTTTAGGATCCAATTAGCTTGAGAAAAATGTTTACTCTTGCTTATACGAAGCTTGGGTAAGGTGAGGATACCATAATTCTATTTAATTTTCTGAATTTGTGCTTTGGGTATTAAATTGGGTGTACATGTATTATGAATATCTATTAGGTTGTGAATAAATAATTGGAGCTTGAAATTGTGGACGTTGGAACTTGGTGGAGGTTGAGCACTAGTGTTTTATTGAAGTTTTTAGGGCTGTGTTTTATTTTAGTGAGTTACCTTGATCACTACGAGGAAACCGGCCAAGGTATGGTTTAGGTTTCTTGCATTTAATATATAATGTTCTATGAAAACTTAGGCTAGATGACCATAGGATAGGTTGGAATGTATGTGTATATTTATTATTTAGTATCTTGTTAATAAATATGTTTGGTTTGGTGCTTGTTGATTAGTTGGTAATTTGGTGAATTGTTGATTAATGACTTGAGGATATAAGCATATAAGCCTAGAATTTGTAAGCTATGGTTTTGGTTGATGGATTTGGATAGTGTATGTGTATTGTTGTTGATTTGAGGTATGATTATTGTGGTGGTTGTTGTGATGATGAGGAAGGGCATATTGTGTTGATAATTGCAGGTTTGGTGATGAATGGGATGGAATTTTTGAATGAAAATGAGGTTTGGGAAGTTTTGCAAAATTTTATTTTGGGCTGAACTTCGGCGAACTATAACTTGGCTTCCGGACCCTCAATTTGTTTTCAACTTGTTTTGATAAAAAATTGGGTTCGTGAAGTTTATGCCGTTCGAAGAACGGATGAAAAACGATTTAAAATGATTAAGTTATGCACATCAAAAGTTTTGGTTTGGAATATGTAAATTCTACAGCTTTCTACTTAAACAGATTTTTGGAAAACGTACGTCCACGCGTACGCGTGGCATGGAGTTTTTGGCTTACCTTTTTATATGCGTACGCGTAATGAGCCAGCATGCATGTCCACGCGTATGCATGGCCCACGCGTACGCATGGCTGGTGCACGAATTGTGAATCACACTTTTCACAATGCGTACCACTAACCAGCAAGTGCACTGGGTCGTCCAAGTAATACCTTACGTGAGTAAGGGTCGAATCCCACGGAGATTGTTGGTTTGAAGCAATCTATGGTTATCTTGTAATTCTTAGTCAGGAAGTCAATTATATTTATCAGTTGAATTGCGAATAAACAAGAGAGCATGGATTAAAGGTTACTTGTTGTGCAGCAATGGAGAATATGTTGGAGTTTTGGAGATGCTTTGTGTTCTGAATCTCTGCTTTCCTCTGTCTTCTGATTCATGCATGCACGTCCTCCTATGGCAAGCTGTGTGTTGGTGGATCACCGTTGTCAATGGCTACCATCCATCCTTGCAGTGAAAATGGTCCGGGTGCGCTGTCACCGCACGACTAATCATCTGCAGGTTCTCAATCATACCGGAATAGGATTTACTATCCTTTTGCGTTTGTCACTACGCCCAGCACTCACGAGTTTGAAGCACGTCACAGTCATTCAATCCCAGAGTCCTACTCGGAATACCACAGACAAGGTTTAGACTTTCCGGACTCTCATGAATGCCGCCATGAATCTAGCTTATACCACGAAGATTCTGGTTAAGAGATCTAAGAGATACTCATTCAATCTGAAGTAGAACGGAAGTGGTTGTCAGGCACACGTTCATAGGGAATGATGATGATTGTCACGTTCATCACATTCAGGTTGAAGTGTGAATGAATATCTTAGATAGGAACACGCATGTTGAATAGAAAACAGAAATACTTGCATTAATTCATCGAGGCACAACAGAGCTCCTCACCCCCAACAATGGAGTTTAGAGACTCATGCCGTCAAAGAGTACAAAGTTCAGATCTAAAATGTCATGAGATACAAAATAAGTCTCTAAAAGTTGTTTAAATACTAAACTAGTAGCCTAGGTTTACAGAAAATGAGTAAACTATAGCAGATGGTATAGAGATCCACTTCTAGGGCCCACTTGGTGTGTGCTGGGGATGAGATTTAAGCAATTCACGTGCATAAGGCCATTTTGGGCGTTCAACGCCAGGTTTGGATCCATTTCTGGCGTTGAACTCCAACTTTTAATCCTTTTCTGGCGCTGGACGCCAGAATTGGACAGAGAACTGGCGTTGAACGCCAGTTTACGTCATCTATACTTGAGCAAAGTATAGACTATTATATATTTCTGGAAATCCCTGGATGTCTACTTTCTAACGCAATTGGAAGCACGCCATTTCGAGTTCTGTAGCTCCAGAAAATCCACTTTGAGTGCAGGGAGGTCAGAATCCAACAGCATCAGCAGTCCTTTTTCAGCCTGAATCAGATTTTTGCTCAGCTCCCTCAATTTCAGCCAGAAAAATACCTGAAATTACAGAAAAACACACAACTCATAGTAAAGTCCAGAAATATGAATTTTTCCTAAAAACTAATGAAAATAAACTAAAAACTAACTAAAACATACTAAAAGCTGTATGAAATTAACCCCAAAAAGCGTATAAAATATCCGCTCATCACAACACCAAACTTAAACTGTTGCTTGTCCTCAAGCAACTAGACAAATAAAATAGAAGACTAATAGGTTGAGAAGCAATAATATCTCAGAGTTTTTGAGTGAAGCTCAGATTCTAATTAGATGAGCGGGACTAGTAGCTTTTTGCTTCCGAACAGTTTTGGCATCTAACTTTATCCATTGAAGCTCAGAGTGATTGGCATCTATAAGAACTTAGAATTCAGATAGTGTTATTGATTATCCTATTTCAGTATGATGATTCTTGAACACAGCTATTTCATGAGTCTTGGCCGTGGCCCTAAGCACTTTATTTTCCAGTATTACCACCGGATACATAAATGCCACAGACACATAATTGGATGAACCCTTTGGATTGTGACTCAGCTTTGCTAAAGTCCCCAATTAGAGGTGTCCAGAATTCTTAAGCACACTCTTCTTTTTGCTTTGGACCTTGACTTTAACCGCTCAGTCTCAAGTTTTCACTTGACACCTTCACGCCTCAAGCACATGGTTAGGGACAGCTTGATTTAGCCGCTTAGGCCAGGATTTTATTCCCTTAGGCCCTCCTATCCACTGATGCTCAAAGCCTTGGGATCCTTTTTATTACCCTTGCCTTTTGATTTTAAGGGCTATTGGCTTTTTTTTTTTTGCTGCTTTTTCTTGCTTCAAGAATCATTTTTATGATTTTTCAGATTATCAATAACATGTCTCATGTTCTCCATTCTTTCAAGAGCCAACATATTTAACAGTCTTAAACAACAAATTCAAAAGACATATGCACTGTTCAAGCATTCATTCAGAAGACAGAAAGTATTTCCACCACATGTAACTAATGAGAATTTCTCTTATTAAAACTCAAAATTTTATTGCCTCTTATTCAAAAGATCTACTATTTTATTCATGTTTGCTGATGATGAGAAAAATAAACTATGGCTTAATTGGAGATAAAATCAAAATAGATACTAATTACTACTATATGACTCCTAAGGTGAACTTCTATAACGACACTATCACAGAGTTAAAGCAGAAATTGGAATTTAACAACCTTTGTTCTGGGAAATGGGTGTTCCTCTGATCCGTGGGGTGCTTGATTCTTCAAGAGAAAACTTCTGGCGCTTCAATTCCCTTAAGTCACACCCTTGCTCCTCTTGTTCTTTAAACATATAGGTCAGCATTTGACTGTGTTCCTTCTGTTCTTTTATTATTTGCTCCATAGCTTCCCGGATCTTGGTGACAGACGTCTCAAGATACTCTCAGTATTCAGATTGAGGGATTTCTGGGAGAAATTCATGTGTTTTCTTCTTGGTGGGATCCTCCTGCGCTTGTTGTTTTTCCATTGATGCTTTGGTGATTGGTTTCTCAACTGAGATATACTCAATTATTCCCATTCTTACTCCGGCGTCCTTGCAGAGCAGAGAAATCACGCTTGGATAAGCCAACCTGGCCTCTTTAGAATTTTTGTTAGCAATTTTGTAGAATTCAGCTGAGATCAGCTGATGAACCTCCACTTCCTTTCCATCATGATGCAATGGATCATCACGGCTCTTTTAACTGTGACTTTAGAACGGTTGCTAGTAGGCAACAGAGAATGCCCAATGAAGTCCAGCCATCCTCTGGCGACTGGTTTGAGATCCTCTCTCTTGAGTTGATTTGGGACACCCTTTGTGTTGGTGGTCCACCTGGCTCCAGGGATACATATGTCCTCTAGAATCTTATCCAGGCCCTTGTCTGTTCTCATCATTCTCCTGTTGAAGGAGTCTGGATCGTCTTTCAGCTGAGGTAGTTTTAAGATCTCTCTGATCTTATCAGGGATGGTATGAACAATCTTTCCTCTAACCATGGTCCGATATTCATAGAAAGCAGTTCCAGATAGTTTTTGCTTGTCAGTCTGCCACATATTAGCATAGAACTTCTGGACCATATTCCTTCCCACTTTCATTTCAGGATTAGCTAGGACTTCCCAGTTCCTGATTCGAATTTGCTCCTGGATCTCCGGATATTCATCTTCTTTCAGATCGAATCTAACTTCCGGGATCACTGATATCAGACCCATTATTTTATTATAATGGTCCGAATGTTCTTTAGATAAGAACTTCCCTTGATTCCAAAGTGGTTTTGGAACGCTCTCTTTCTTGCCTCTTGGAGTGGGTTGTTTTCCTTTGGGAGCCATGATCTTAGTGATCGCGGATAAACACACCAAACTTAGAGGTTTGCTTGTCCTCAAGCAAAAGAAAAGAAAGGAGAGGGATAGAAGGAGAGCTAGGTGCAATTGTTGATGGGAGGGGAGGGAGGCCGAACTCAAATTTATAGGGAGGGAGGGTAGGTTTTCGAAAAAGAAGAGATAAAGATATGATAAAAAGATTTATTTGGAAAAGATAAGATAGAAGATATGATAAGAGAAGATATAGTTTAAAATTGAGAGGATATGAAAGATTTTTGAAAAAGATAGATTTATATTTTGAAAAAGATATTGATGAGTTGAAAAGATAGATTTGTAAAAAAAAAAGTTTTGAAAAGAGTTGGATTGAATTTGCAAAGAGGCCTGGTGCTTATGGATTAAAATATATTTGATATTTTTAGGGTAGGGTTTTTAGAAATTATGGAATTTAGAAATCAAGGTTCTTAACATGTTTATGCAAGAAATCATGTATTGAAGTATGAAAATCAAGATTTAGAATGAAAAAATTTGAATAAAAATGAGTTTTGTCTCCTCCCTGCCATCCTGGCGTTTGAACGCCCAAACACTGCCTGTTTTGGGCGTTCAACGCCCAAATGCTGCTCTCCTGGGCGTTCAACGCCCAGCTGCTGCCATTACTGGCGTTCAACGCCCAGTGGGTGCCTATTTCTGGCGTTGAACGCCCAGATTGCTACCATTACTGGCGTTCAACGCCCAGTGGATACACTTTTACTGGCGTTTTCTTGCCAGTGAGCTCTTTTTCTCTGTTTTGTGTGCCGAATCCTTCTGTAACTCTGTGGACTTATACAAATGATTCCTCACCTTAGTGTCAGTGAACTTTATATAAAAAAATAAAAATAAAAATAGGGCAAAATGCTTAGAGGATTGTTGCCCCATGGCTGGGTTGCCTCCCAGCAAGCGCTTCTTTATTGTCTTTAGCTGGACCTTGCTGAGCTTTTAATCTAGCTTCAGCCTTGAGCATTCTTGCTCAATGTTGCCTTCAAGATAGTGCTTGATTCTCTGTCCATTGACAATGAACTTCTTATCAGAATCAATATCTTGAAGCTCCACATAACCATATGGTGATACACTTGTAATCACGTATGGTCCCCTCCACCGGGATTTCAGTTTCCCGGGGAATAGCCTGAGTCTAGAGTTAAACAATAGAACCTTCTGTCCTGGTTCAAAGATTCTAGATGACAGCTTTCTGTCATGCCACTTTTTTTATTTCTCTTTATAAAGCTTGGCATTTTCGAAAGCTGTGAATCTGAATTCCTCTAGCTCATTTAGCTGGAGCAATCGTTTTTCTCCTGCTAATTTGGCATCAAAGTTTAGGAATCTGGTTGCCCAGTAGGCCTTATGTTCCAGTTCCACGGGCAGGTGACATGCCTTACCATACACGAGTTGGTATGGAGAGGTCCCTATAGGGGTCTTGAATGCTGTTCTGTAAGCCCACAGAGCATCATCCAAGCTCCGTGCCTAATCCTTTCTACGGGTATTTACTGTCCGTTCCAGGATTCTCTTTAATTCTCTGTTAGAGATTTCAACTTGCCCATTAGTTTGTGGATGATATGGAGTAGCCTCCTTGTGGCGAATCCCATACCGAACCATGGCAGAGTAAAGCTGTTTATTGCAGAAGTGGGTGCCCCCATCACTGATTAGTACTCTAGGGACACCGAACCTGCTAAAGATATGTTTCTGGAGGAACTTCAGCACCGTTTTAGTATCATTGGTGGGTGTGGCAATGGCCTCAACCCATTTTGATACATAATCAACTGCCACCAGAATATAAGTGTTTGAGTATGATGGTGGGAAAGGTCCCATGAAGTCAATTCCCCATACGTCAAACAACTCAATCTCCAAGATTCCTTGTTGAGGCATGGCGTAACCATGAGGCAGATTGCCAGCTCTTTGGCAGCTGTCACAGTTACGTACAAACTCTCGGGAATCTTTATAGAGTGTGGGCCAATAGAAGCCACATTGGAGGACCGTGGTGGCTGTTCGCTCACCTCCGAAATGGCCTCCATATTGTGATCCATGGCAGTGCCATAGGATCCTCTGTGCTTCTTCTCTAGGCACACACCTATGGATTATTCCGTCTGCACATCTCTTAAAGAGATAGGGTTCATCCCACAAGTAGTACTTTGCATCAGTAATTAATTTCTTCTTTTGTATCCTGTTGTACTCCTTGGGTATGAACCTTGCAGCTTTATAGTTTGCAATATCGGCAAACCATGGTGTTTCCTGAATGGCAAATAAATGCTCATCCGGAAAAGTCTCAGAGATCTCAAGAGAGGGGAGGGGCGTCCCTTCTACTGGCTCTATCCAGGACAGATGATCAGCTACTTAGTTCTCTGTCCCTTTTCTGTCTCTTATTTCTATATCAAACTCTTGCAGAAGCAACACCCATCTGATGAGCCTGGGTTTTGAATCCTGCTTTGTGAGTAGATATTTAAGAGTAGCATGATCAGTATACACAATCACTTTTGATCCTACTAAGTATGATCTGAACTTGTCAATGGCGTAAACCACTGCAAGTAATTCTTTTTCTGTGGTTGTGTAGTTTTTCTGGGCATCATTTAAAATGTGACTAGTATAATAAATGACATGCAGAAGCTTGTCATGCCTCTGTCCCAATACTGCACCAATGGCATGATCACTGGCATCACACATTAGCTCAAATGGTGACGTCCAGTCTGGCGCAGAAATGACTGGTGCTGTGACCAGCTTAGCTTTCAGCGTTTCAAACGCCTGCAGGCACTCTATGTCAAACACAAATGGCGTGTCAGCAGCTAGCAGATTGCTTAGAGGTTTTGCGATTTTTGAAAAATCCTTTATAAACCTCCTATAGAATCCTGCATGCCCCAGAAAGCTTCTGATTGCCTTAACATTGGCAGGTGGTGGTAATTTTTTAATTACCTCTATTTTTGCTTGATCTACCTCTATTCCCTTGTTTGAGATTTTATGCCCAAGGACAATCCCTTCAGTCACCATGAAGTGACATTTTTCCCAGTTTAAAACTAGGTTGGTCTCTTGGCATCTTTTCAGAACAAGTTTCAGGTGATCAAGACAGGAGCTGAATGAGTCTCCATATACTGAGAAGTCATCCATGAAGACTTCCAGAAATTTTTTCACCATATCAGAGAAAATAGAGAGCATGCATCTCTAGAAGGTTGCAGGCGCATTACATAGCCCAAATGGCATCCTTCTATAAGCAAACACTCCAGATGGACATGTGAATGCTGTTTTCTCTTGATCCTGGGGATCTACTGCAATCTGGTTATAGCCTGAGTAGCCATCCAAAAAGCAGTAATAATCATGACCTGCTAGTCTTTCTAGCATCTGGTCTATGAATGGTAAAGGAAAATGATCCTTTCTGGTGGCTGTATTGAGCCTTCTGTAGTCAATACACATGCGCCACCCTGTAACTGTTCTTGTAGGAACAAGTTCATTTTTTTCATTATGAATCACTATCATGCCTCCTTTTTTTGGGACGACTTGGACAGGGATCACCCAGGGGCTATCAGAAATAGGATAAATAATCCCAGCCTCTAGTAATTTGGTGACCTCTTTCTGCACCACTTCTTTCATGGCTGGATTTAGCCGCCTCTATGGTTGAACCACTGGTTTGGCATTATCCTCCAATAAGATTTTGTGCATGCATCTAGCTGGGCTTATGCCCTTAAGGTCATCTATGGACCACCCAAGAGCTGTCTTGTGTGTCCTTAGCACTTGAATAAGTGCCTCCTCTTCCTGTGAATTTAAAGCAGAGCTTATAATCACTGGAAAAGTATCACCTTCTCCCAGAAACGCATATTTCAAGGATGGTGGTAATGGCTTGAGCTCGGGTTTAGGAGGTTTTTCCTCTTCCAGAAGAAATTTCAGAGGCTCTTTCATGTCCTCTGAATCCTCTAAATCAGGCTGAACATCTTTAAAGATGTTTTCCAACTCTGATTTAAGACTCTCAGCCATGTTGATCTCTTCTACTAAAGAGTCAATAAGATCAACTTTCATGCAGTCTTTTGATGTGTCTGGATGCTGCATGGCTTTGACAGCGTTCAACTTGAATTCATCATCATTGACTCTCAGGGTTATTTCCCCCTGTTGGACGTCAATGAGGGATCGTCCAGTTGCTAGGAAGGGTCTTCCTAGAATGAGAGTAGCACTCTTGTGCTCCTCCATTTCTAGCACAACAAAGTCAGTGGGAAAGGCGAATGGCCCAACTCTGACAATCATGTCTTCAATCACGCCTGATGGGTATTTAGTGGAACCATCAGCAAGTTGGAGACATATCCGGGTTGGTTTAACTTCTTCAGTTAAGCCAAGCTTTCTGATAGTGGATGCAGGTATTAAGTTGATGCTTGCCCCAAGATCGCATAAAGCTGTCTTGGTGCAATTACCTTCTAATATGCATGGTATCAGAAAACTCCCAGGGTCTTTAAGCTTTTCAGGAAAGCTCTTCAGAATGACTGCACTACATTCTTCAGTGAGGAGAACTCTTTCTGTTTCTCTCCAATCCTTTTTATGACTCAAGATCTCTTTCATGAACTTGGCATAAGAAGGTATTTGCTCAAGTGCTTCTGCAAATGGAATCTTTATTTCAAGAGTCCTGAGATAATCTGCAAAGCGAGCAAATTGCTTATCCTGCTCCTCTTTCCGGAGTTTTTGAGGATAAGGTATCTTGGCTTTATATTCTTCAACCTTCGTTGCTGTAGATTTACTACCTACAGAAGTGGTTGAAGAAGCCTTTTTAGAGGGGTTGTTATCAGCATTTGTGTGTGTCTGATCCCTCACTGGCAATTGAGTGCTAGAGTTAGAAACTGGAGTGACGTTAGATGCCAACTCCTTCTCTGTTCCTGGCATCTGAACGCCAGAATTGTGCCCATTTTGGGCGTTCAGCGCCAGATCCTGCCCATTTTGTGCGTTCAACGCCAGATCCTTGCCCATTTCTGGCGTTGAACGCCAATCCTGCTTTGTTTCTGGTGTTGAACGCCAGTTTTGGCCATGGTCTAGGCGTTCAGCGCCAGCCTTCCACCAATTTTCTGGCGTTTTAGCGCCAGAATTATTTTTCCCTGGGCTCTTACTGTCCTCAGGTGAATCTTGGGTGGTTTGCTCATTTCTTGGCTTTTTGCTGCCTTGAGGTGGGGTATTTAATGTTTTCCCACTTCTTAGTTGAACTGCTTGGCATTCTTCTGTTATTTGCCTTGACAGTTGCTGCTTTGTTTGCTTAAATTGTTCGTCCATATGTATATTAGCCATCCTTGTCTCTTGTAGTCTATCTTTGAATTTGGCTAACTGCTTTGTTAGAAAGTCCAATTGCTGATTGAATTCAGCAGCTTGTTTTACATGACTGAGTTCAGCAGTTGCTGTTTTAACCTCTTCTTTCATGGAAGGGTCACTGCTTAGGTACAGATGCTAATTCCTGGCAACTGTATCAATGAGCTCTTGAGCCTCTTCAATTGTCTTTCTCATGTGGATAGATCCACCAGCTGAGTAATCTAGAGACATCTGAGCTCCTTCAGCAAGCCCATAATAGAAGATGTCTAACTGAACCCACTCTGAAAACATTTCAGAGGGGCATTTTTGTAGCATCTATCTGTATCTCTCCCAGGCATCATAAAGAGATTCATTATCTCCTTGTTTAAAGCCTTGGATGTCCAGCCTTAGCTGTGTCATCCGTTTTGGGGGAAAGTATTGATTCAGGAATTTGTCTGTCAGTTGTTTCCAAGTCCTTATGCTGGCCTTAGGTTGGTTATTCAACCACCTCTTAGCTTGATCTTTTACAGCAAATAGAAATAGTAATATTCTGTAGACATCCTGATCTATTTCTTTATCATGTACTGTGTCAGCAATCTGTAGAAACTGTGCCAGAAACTCTGTAGGTTCTTCCTGTGGAAGACCGGAATACTGGCAACTTTGCTGCACCATGATAATGAGTTGAGGATTCAACTCAAAGCTACTGACTCCAATGGAGGGTATACAGATACTACTCCCATATGAAGCAGTAGAGGGGTTAGAATATGACCCCAGAGTCCTCCTGGACTGTTCATTTCCGCTTAGGTCCATGATGGAGAAAGGGAGATAATATAAAAATTATTTTTATTTATTTATTTATTTATTTATTTCGAAATCAAAATAAATCAAAATAAAATAAATAAAAATGAGTGAAAGATTTTCGAAAAAGTGAGGAGAGAGAAAGTGGTTAGGAGATTTTGAAAAGGATATGATGATTTTTGAAAAAGGTTTTAAATTTTGAAATAAAAGTCTAAATTTTAGAAATAGATTTCGAAAAAGATGCTTTAAAATAGAGAGAAAAGATATTTTTGAATTTTAAGAAGAGAGAGAAAAACAATAAGATAGCCCAAGATTTAAAATTTTTAAATCTAATGCTCCTTGTTTTTGAAAATTTTGGAGGAAAAACACCAAGGAACACCAAACTTAAAAAGTTTAAGATCAAGACACAAGGAAAACTTACGAACACTTTGAAGACTCACAAAAACACAAGAACATGAAGGAAGAACACCAAACTTAAAATTTTTAGAAAACCAAACTAAAATTTTTGAAAAACACAGAAAAATCAACAAGAAAACACCAAACTTAAAGTTTGGCACAGGATTTAATAGAGAAATTATTTTTGAAAAATATTTTAAAAAGAAAATAAGGATTCTAAAATTTTAACACGACAATAATAGGAGACTCTAAACAAAAAAAAGAAATTTTTTTCCTAATCTAAGCAACAAAATAAACCGTTAGTTGTCCAAACACGAACAATCCCCGGCAACGGCGCCAAAAACTTGGTGCACGAATTGTGAATCACACTTTTCACAACGCGTACCACTAACCAGCAAGTGCACTGGGTCGTCCAAGTAATACCTTACGTGAGTAAGGGTCGAATCCCACGGAGATTGTTGGTTTGAAGCAATCTAT
Source organism: Arachis hypogaea (assembly GCF_003086295.3). Lineage (NCBI taxonomy): Eukaryota > Viridiplantae > Streptophyta > Magnoliopsida > Fabales > Fabaceae > Arachis > Arachis hypogaea. Next base: position 121,908,255 of record NC_092051.1, on the reverse strand, counting down.
GGTTATCTTGTAATTCTTAGTCAGGAAGTCAATTATATTTATCAGTTGAATTGCGAATAAACAAGAGAGCATTGATTAAAGGTTACTTGTTGTGCAGTAATGGAGAATATATTGGAGTTTTGGAGATGCTTTGTGTTCTGAATCTCTGCTTTCCTCTGTCTTCTGATTCATGCATGCACGTCCTCCTATGGCAAGCAGTGTGTTGGTGGATCACCGTTGTCAATGGCTACCATCCATCCTTCCAGTGAAAATGGTCCGGGTGCACTGTCACCGCACGGCTAATCATCTGCAGGTTCTCAATCATATCGGAATAGGATTTACTATCCTTTTGCGTTTGTCACTACGCCCAGCACTAACGAGTTTGAAGCACGTCACAGTCATTCAATCCCAGAGTCCTACTCGGAATACCACAGACAAGGTTTAGACTTTCCGGACTCTCATGAATGCCGCCATCAATCTAGCTTATACCACGAAGATTTTGGTTAAGAGATCTAAGAGATACTCATTCAATCTGAAGTAGAACGGAAGTGGTTGTCAGGCACACGTTCATAGGGAATGATGATGATTGTCACGTTCATCACATTCAGGTTGAAGTGCGAATGAATATCTTAGATAGGAACACGCATGTTGAATAGAAAACAGAAATACTTGCATTAATTCATCGAGGCACAGCAGAGCTCCTCACCCCCAACAATGGAGTTTAGAGACTCATGCCGTCAAAGAGTACAAAGTTCAGATCTAAAATGTCATGAGATACAAAATAAGTCTCTAAAAGTTGTTTAAATACTAAACTAGTAGCCTAGGTTTACAGAAAATGAGTAAACTATAGCAGATGGTATAGAGATCCACTTCTGGGGCCCACTTGGTGTGTGCTGGGGCTGAGATTTAAGCAATTCACGTGCATAAGGCCATTTTGGGCTTTCAACGCCAGGTTTGGATCCATTTCTGGCGTTGAACTCCAACTTTTAATCCTTTTCTGGCGCTGAACGCCAGAATTGGGCAGAGAACTGGTGTTGAACGCAAGTTTACGTCGTCTATCCTTGAGCAAAGTATAGACTATTATATATTTCTGGAAAGCTCTAGATGTCTACTTTCCAACGCAATTGGAAGCACGCCATTTCGAGTTCTGTAGCTCCAGAAAATCTACTTTGCGTGCAGGGAGGTCAGAATCCAACAGCATCAGCAGTCCTTTTTCAGCCTGAATCAGATTTTTGCTCAGCTCCCTCAATTTCAGCCAGAAAAATACCTGAAATTATAGAAAAACATACAACTCATAGTAAAGTCCAGAAATATGAATTTTTCCTAAAAACTAATGAAAATAAACTAAAAACTAACTAAAACATACTAAAAGCTATATGAAATTAACCCCAAAAAGCGTATAAAATATCCGCTCATCAATGGCCCACGCGTACGCGTGACATGAGGTACCTACCTACACGTACGCATGATAAGGGGATATGCGCGTGAGCTGCCTTTTTATACTCCTACGCATACTCATTTGCCACACGTATGCGTGGCGCCTATCCCAGCAAATATAATTTTTCTGAGTTTTAAACCTAATTTTAAACTTCTAAACCTCTATTTTCATTCCTTTAGTCATAAATAATAGTATTAAACCTTATAATCAGATGAAGTTAGGAAACAGGGATAACTTGGAGGTGAAGTAAAGCTGAAAAAGTGATGAATTGAATATGAAATGCTATGAATGATATGTATGATATTTGGCCAAATAATCAAATGATCTGAGATACGATATTCCCTGGGTAGAGTACCGTGGCTAGCCACCACGTGTACCAGGTAAAAAACTTGATACTCTGTTGACCCTATGACGTAAGGGTGACCGGGCACTTATAAATTCCCGGGAATGTTACCCCCATTGAGCAATATTGATTATTTAAGAAAAAGCTATGCATAGACTCTTGGGGATACACGTCGAGGGACAGTCTAAGGGTTTAGCAAACTGGACTTGTCGGGTTGGCTTGATAACTGACAGATGAGACTCATCAGCTATAGGACAGGCATGCATCATGTGCGTATTACTTGAATTACTTGTTTGTGCATTAACTGGGTTTGCCTAAGTGTATTTGCTATGTTAAATGTATATTTGTTACCTGCAGTACTTGTAACTTTCTTGTGCTTGCCTTTATCTGCTTATTTGTCTGTGATATGTTGTCGGAGATTGAGGTATGGAGGAAAGGCAGTAGGACTTAGATTCAAGATTAAGTTAAGTTAGGTTTAGATGCTTGATGACTTATGTCATTTACCTCTTTCTCTTATCTAAAAGGACCATAGAATTGATAAAATCTCATTCAAGTGATGCAATTATATGAACTATATGATAAAATTATAGGACATTGCTTTGAAATGAGTTTTTGCATGAATTTTCAGGTGAAAAGAACAACACAGGGAAGCATAACAGAGGACAGCGCTATGCTCGTACAAGGAGCGCTACGTTCTCCTGCAGCACCATACATGGCCAATGCTACGCTTGCCTTCAAGAGCGCTATGTTCTTCACCCAAGAAAATTTTGATAGCTATGCGTACGCGTGGGTGACGTGTACGCGTGGAAGTGGCATTTCTGAAGGATCACGCGTACGCATGGTGGGAGTAGCGTTCTTCAAACTAAGAGCGCTACGTTCTCCATCCATAATTGGGATTTGCTTAAAGGGAATTTTCGCATAAGTTCTTCCCACCAGAGGTGACGGATAGGTTGAGAAAAGAGATCTCATGTATCATTCAAGGTGATTCAGAAACTCTCTATGAGTATTGGGAGCGTTTTAGGAAACTTCTTGATTCATGCCCTCATCACATGATTGACGATTTGGTGTTGATTAGTTACTTTTGCCAAGGCATGAAGTCTCAAAATAAGATCCTTTTGGATGCTTCGAGTAATGATTCTTTAACGAAGTACAAAACGACGGAGGAAGTTTGGCAACTTATTGCCAATCTAGCCGAATCTACCTAACATGCAAGGCAAAGAAACAATCATCCAAGGGCCATCAATGAAGTTTCCTCTAATAAGTCCGCCCTAACCAAGACCTTAGGGGAGATGACCACCATTCTCAAGCAAATCCACCTTAATCAACAATAACCTCCTCCACAACAACAATGCCAACAGATAGTCCCTCAAAGAATATGTGGAATTTGTGCTTGTTACTCTCATTATACCGATGAATGTCCACAACTCCAAGGGGACAATACCTTGGCGGCCACCAATGTTTACTTCAACTGTTCTAATCAAAGCCCTTATCAACAAGGGGGTAATCATAATCAAGGGTGGCAAAACCAAGGTTGGCAAGAGAACTCAAACCAAGGATGGAAAAATGGTTCAAATCAAAGAGGGAACAACAAATTTTAACCATACCACAACAAACAAAACCAATCCTTCCAACCATAAAACCAAGGTCAAAGATACCAATCACCTCACCAAAGGCAAGCTCAAGTGCCACAAATCACCCAACCACAAGTTTCCCAAATCACCTACCCTTCTTCTTCCTCCAATCAAGCTCCCACGGACAATACCCTTCGCATTATTCTTCAAGGGCAAAGGGAGCTCACCTCTACCCTCCAAGAGCTTATATCCCGCTTACCTTTACCCTCCAACAATAGCCAAATCACCCTCTAACCTTCAAGCTCAAGTTCACTCCCCTCTTAACCATTGCCCAACCCAAAGGGTAGCATAAATGCTATCTCTTTGCGGTCCGGCACCATACTACAAGAGAGGAGCTCCAAGGAATCAAAGGCGAAGGAGGCTACTATTGATGAAGACATTGTTGAGGTGGAGAATGTAGAAGATGTGGAGGAGGTACAAGAAGTTGTTGAAGAGAAAGTTGCTCAAGTTAGGAAAAGTGGGCCCAAGGAAGAAGATGTCTTGAAAGAAGCCATGCCAATCCCATTTCCCACTTTGGCAAAGAGGACTAAAAAGCAAGTGGAGCTAGATCCCAAGATGGTGGATATCTTCAAAAAAGTTGAGGTAACCATTCCTCTTCTTGATGCTATTCGCCAAGTTCCTAAGTATGCTAAGTTTCTAAAAGATTTGTGCATGAATAAGGAAAAGATTAATGAATTAGAAACTATTCATTTGGGTAGCTCAATTTCTGCTTTGATGGATGCTATACCGGAGAAATGTGGTGATCTCGGTCTTTGCTTAGTTTCTTGCACTATAGATGATGTTGAATTTGTGGATTGTATGTGTGATCTTGGTGCTTGTGTGAGCATTATGCATTTTCCTGTTTATAATGAATTGGACCTTCCACCATTGAAAAGGTCGGCAGCTCGTTTTGTTTTAGCCGACAAGAGTATTATTTCTGTGGCAGGTATTGCTGAGGATGTCTTAGTGAGCAGCAAGGGATTGACCTTCCCAATTGATTTTTACATCTTGGAGATTCCTCCTAATGATTCCGGGAAGCCGTCATCCATTCTATTAGGGAGGCCTTTCTTGAAGACTTCTAGGTTCAAGCTTGATGCATTTTTGGGCACTTACTCTTTTGAGATTGATGGTAGAACCGTGAGCTTCAATTTGGATGAGACTATAAAGCATCCGCCGGTGGACTGCTCTATCTTCTGGTGTGATTTGATTGATGATGTTATAGTTGAGATCCACCATGAGACTCCTCATGAGATGAGTATGAGTAAAGGTCTAAGTGTGGAGAAAAATAGTGACTATGATGTGGACTTCCCACCACCTCCACTATTACAAGAAGACTCTAATGAGGAGTTACAACCTTTCTTTCTCCAATCAAAGTGTGCCTCCTTGGAGGAGGATGAGGTAATTGAGCCGGAAGAAGTGAACACTAATGTAGACTTCACCCAACCTCCTAAATTTGATGTGTTTGATAATGAAGAAGGCTTAGAGGAAGTTGATGAAGGGTGGCTACAAAATGTTGAAGTGGACTTTATCTAACCTCCCAAATTTGATCTGATTGATGATGAGGAAGAGTTAGAGAAGGTGGACGAAGTAGAGCTACAACATGTTGATGAAGAAGAGTCAAAACACCATGAAGTGAAGGTACTCATGCATGAGCAATTTGAGTGGGTGACAATTTCACCAAGGAGCTTCATAGGCTCACATCAATATGCTATCTTGGAAACGGATTCTCAACTTCAAATCCTTCTTGGAATTTTAGATGGTGAGCAAAGGAATATTGAGGGTCAAGGAGACTCAAGATCCATCAAAGAAGCCAAATCAACACTTGAAGTCCAAGCATGGTGCAAGGAACAGATGAGTGGACTCAAAGGTGTGGTAGGGTATCTTAATGGGAATTCAAGAATTGTGCCATCCACACGGAATCATAAGGATCGCCAAAACGAAGTTCTTGAAGAATTGGTGGGCCTCACTTTGGATCCTAAAGAACTTGTGAAGGCCAAACATCGGTAGAGTCTCAAGAAAGAATGGAAGCATAGACCACCATAATAAGAGCTCATTGACCATCCAATTTAAGGACGTTAAAGAAAAGTACTAGGTGGGAGACACCCCACCATGGTATGATCTTCCTAGTTACATCTTCTTTTACCTTATTTTTCTTCTTTTTGTTTAGGGATATAGTAGGAATTTCTTGAATTTGATTAGATATGCTTGCATGTTCATTGTTTTATGAAGTTATCAAGTATGCTAGTTTGACCACCTTTGGCACTCTTTGTTGTTGTCTTAAATTTGCAAGTGTTTTTGTAGTATTTTGCTTATATAGGTACCTGTAATGTGATTGATTGCATTTTTCCCATGTAAAAAAAAACAGAGAGGCATCTCATGCGTGCGCATCGCTGACGCGTACGCGTGACCTGCCATGCGAGAATAGTGTGGAAAGGGTGCTGCTGCATGGTTCAAAAACAGAGACTTGTAATGGAACCATGCGGGTGGGGTACTGGGCGCACAACCCAACCCACGTGTGTGCGTGAGCAACGCGTACATGTCGCATTGGTTTCATGCAATGCTGCTGCTGCAAGGTTCAAAAACCAGAGAGTTGTGATGGAACCGTGTGGGCGTTGCGCGAAGAGCACGAAAAGTCTCCACGCGTACGCGTGATCTACGCGTACGCGTCACCTTCTCTTTTCTACTTCTCACGTGTACGCGTGACTGACACGTACGCGTTGCCTTCTCATTCTGCTTTCCACGCGTACGCGTGGTCGACGCATCCGCATCGCTTACCTTCCCCCATTTCTTTCTTCTTTCTTCTTTCCTCCCCTCCATCTTTTACCCCCTCTTCTAAAAATTTTACTTCTCCCCTCCCCCTCTTTCAACTTTTGTTTTGCTTGTTACATGTGTTTACCTTTTTTTAATTAATTTCTATTTAGTCTGTTATTTGTAGTTCGTTCCTCTTCTTTATCTTCTTTGCTTGTTATTTTCACATGGGTGTTGGTTATTTCATACTTAATTTTGTGAATCCGATAGATTGCTTTGGTGGCTCTTATTACTTGGTAATGCATTCCTTGTGCATTCTAACCTTGCTATTCTTGTCACATCATGCATGAAGTGGTGGTTTATTCCTCTCTAATTCCGTATTCGTTTATCTTGGTGCTCCATTGCTTTCGAGTTAGAGTGGGCCAGTGCTTTTCTCATGTCTTCCCCATTCTTGCATGTATTTTTATCTTTATTAATTTCGATGCTTGAGTTTCTCTTTTCTTGGTCTATACTTGTGTGCCTCTTGACTCATGCATCAAGTGCTAGTGATATGCCTTAATGCTTTTATTGCTTTCTCCCTTACATGTTGTAGCTACCATGTAATGGAGACACCCTATTCTTGTTTGGCTTTAATCTTTGCTAGCACTTTCTTAATATTTTATCATTCTCTCTAGGCTTCAAATTTCCCCCTTTCCCACCATGGGCGATCGCCGAGAGAGGACGCACCTTAGCTGTCTATCCCATCCATGGAGGAGTCCGACTCTCCGGAGTCCACGCTCGATTTTGGCAAGAAAGCGATCAAGAGGTGGACATGGGGACCCTATCACACCATCCTTTAGTCATTGAGGGTGGCAATTCCAGACCCACTTGCACATCTTTACATGCACCGAGGACGGTGCAATCTTTAAGTGTGGGAAGGTCGAGACCGACTTTTGTGGGTAACTTCTTCTTTTCCAACACCAATTCTTCATCTTCTTCGTTAGTTAGTTATTGCATTGCATGATAGATTGCATGTTAGTTAGAATTTGTACATATTTTACCACTTCTTTCATACTAGGACTACTTGGTTGAAGTGATGAATTCCTTTCCAAGAAAATTGTTTTAGGGAATTTCACTAATTTGAATCAAAATTTTTGTTGAACTTGCTTGAAAAAATTTATTTTGGAACATGGTTTTAGAGCTAGAACACACAAATCCAGTGAAATTTTGAGCCTATTTGATTGGTTGCATCTTATCAACCAATATTTTGTTTGGTGTGTGTTGTTCTTTCTAAGATTGTGATCTTTGTCTTGCTTGATTCTATATTTCTATTGTTTGATGTATGAATGCATTTATATGATTGAGGCCTTTGTTTCACAAAGCTCACATACCGAAATGGCCTTACCTTTTCATCATCCTTTGCAAACCAATGTTGAGCCTATGTTACCCCTATTGTTCTCTATTTTAGCACATCACTAACTCTAAGCGGAAAATAATAAATGCCCTTAATTTGAATTCTTGGTTAGCTTAGACTAGTGAGAGTGTGTATAATTTAAGTGTGGAGAAATTGGGTATGAGAACGTTTGATTTGGAAACTGGGTATTGTATATTTTTGTAAAAATGTGAAAAAGATAGTTGAGCACATGTTCGTGCATTCAATACCTTAATCATATGCATTGATCTCTCATATATATATTATTCACCACATATATAAAAAGAATAAAAAGAAAAAGAAGAAAAACAAAAGAAAAAGAAAAACCAGAGAAAAAAAAAGCAATAAAAAGGGGACAAAATGCCCAAAGTAAGTGGTGATGGCAATGCATATGTATTGTGTTCAAATTTGGGATGCACGAATATGTGGCAAAAGATAGTCAATGGGTAGTTAGGTTTTTGCATTTTGATTTCATGGATTGTTTTAGGTTAGGTGGGAAGTTTAGGTTAATTAAGGATTTAGATTTTAGTCCACTTAACCAAATACAATCGTACCTTGACCCTAACCCCATTACAACCCTTGAAAAGGCCTCTTGATATTTATATTCATACATTGAATATATGTTGATTGGTAGAAGAAGAGCAAGCCTTGAAAAGCAAGATTAGTAGAGAATTAAGAGAATCGACCCTCAAAAACTAGAGAGATAAGAGTGCAAACACTTCTAGTGAGGGTTCGATGCTCAATTCCTTATTCCCGGCTTTCATTTTGAGATAAATCACTATTTTGAGATTCGAATAAGTGGAATTCATGGATCATCATGCTATCTTAGCCCTACTTGCTCATATATGTTCTTAGAGATTGATCTACTTTAAACCAAGTAGGTAGAAGCATGTTGCATTTAGTTGCATATAGATAGGTTACATCTAATAAATCCTACCACTCCTCTTCACCGCTTTTTGGTTCCCTTGAGCTTAGCATGAGGACATGCTAATGTTTAAGTGTGGGAAGATTGATAATCCACTATTTTAGGGTTTATTTTGTATTGAATTAAGTGGATTTTGTCAACTATTCTCACACTTATTCATATATATTGTATGGTTTTGTGAATCCTTCCTAATTTGTGCATAAGAATGAAAACATGCTTCCTAGGCCTTAAAATTGCTAATTTTTAATCCTCTCTTATTACCATTCGATGCCGTGATAGGTTTGTTGAGTGGTCTCAGGGTTATAAGGCAGGAATGGCATAGAGGATGGAAAGGAAGGATGCAAAGGTGGAAAGAACACAAGGAATTGAAGATTTGAGAAGCTGGAACCGAAGCATATGCGTGGCTGACGCGTACGCATGATCAGGACATCTTTCAACCAACGCGTATGCATGACTTATGCGTACGCGTGGTGAGTGCATTATCCAAGAGACGCGCACACGTGGCTGACACGTACGCGTGACAAGCGGCACGTGCCTCATTAAAGAGAAAATATTGGGGGAAATTTCTGAGCGGATTTCTGGCCCAATTTCGAGCCCAAATTGAGGATAAGACGCTGGGAATGAGGGGAAATGGCAGACAATCACTGCACACTTTTAGTTTTAGTTTGAGTTTGAATTCTAGAGAGAGAAACTCTCACTTCTCTCTAGGTTTTAGTTTCTCAATTCAATTTCACTTGGATCCTTTGGTTAGATCTGTGTTAATTCCAATTTTAGATTGCTTTAATTTGTAGTTTCCCTTCTCCAATTTCATTTAATGTTCTTGTTATTCTAGTTATTTTGGATCTTGAATTTGGATCTTGTTGAGATTGATTTCTATTAATGCATTGAGAAATTTTATGTTCATTGTTATTAATTACTTTATTATTGTGAGTTGTTTGTAGTGAATAGCTTTAATTTGAATTATCTTCTCAATTTTATAATGTCCTTCATTTTTGTTCCCAAGTATTTGAGGAAATGTCATTTATGGATATGGAGTATATTTTCACTCTTGGCTTGAAGGTTGAGCAATTGGAGACTCTTGAATTGTCAAAGTCTTTTGTTGATTGATAATTAGAAGTTGCTAGTTGACTTGAATTCCACCAAAGCTAGTCTTTCACTAGGATTTGACTAGGATGTGTGGATTAGAGTCAATTATACCATTTGACTTTCCTTCATTGTTAGAGGTTAACTAAGTGGGAGCAATGGACAATTCTTGTCACAATTGATGATGATAATGAGGATAGAAATTCCAATTCTCACCCCTAGCCAAGGTTTTTTTACATTGATTGATTGTTATTCATCCTTGCTAGCTTGATCTTTTAGCTTCCTTATTTTAATTGTTAGCGTTCATTGCTTTAATTTCTAGTCATTTACTTTTTTTGCATTCAACTCCAAAAACCCCAAGGGAACCCCTAACCAATTATGTGCATCTCGTTGCAACTCCTAGGAAAAACGACCCGGGATTCTACTCCTAATTATTGATTTTATTGTTGTGACACATTTTCTAACTTTGACTTGAGGACTAATTGTTGGTTTAGGCTATGCTTACAACATAATCCTATTAGCAAATTCTAGACCGACACTAATCCTCATGTCACAGCCTTTGCTCAGCCTCTGTTCCGTCATGTGTTCGAGCCTCTATTCAGTATCCATTCCGTTCTACCTCCCTTCTGCCGCTATTCAGCCATCTCCGTCGCATTTTGGAGTTCCAGCTCCTCCCTCTTTTGTTGAATTTCAAAACATATGAAAGCCTTTGGTTATTTTAAGTTTTTTGAATTTTTGGTGTTTCTGATTGTTATTTCCTTAAGATTGTTTTTGAATTTGCTCTTGGTTATGATTTTTTATCTAACTATTTAGTTTCACTTTTTTTGGGCATATTTCTGCAGTTTGGTAAGTGAAATTCTTTTAATTTTGTTGTTTTATTATCTCTTTTAGTTTTATTCTGTTGCAGCATTGGAGCAGGTTGTGCTGCTTATCCTACTGCTAATGTGTTCATCAATTTTGCATCATTGAGAAGGTAAGTAGTGTTGTGGTTTTGAAATTTCAACATATAAAGTAGTATTATGTCATTATGTCATTCTGATTTAGGTAGTTAGGGTTTATGATTCGTTGATTTAGGATTTAAGCTTTATGTTCATTGTTGTTTGTGCTGTCAAATTTAATTGGATATAAGCTTTATAGTGTGTCTAGATGACTGCATCTCTGCCTCTCTGGTTTCTCTGGCTCACTGCTAGTTTTCTCCACCCCTTCACTGTCAATTCAGATAAGGACATCCCTTTTATCTTCTTCATTTCAATGTTCAATATCTTGTATTTGTACCATATTATTATTATTATTTTTGCTTTGTTTTGAATGTGCTTGTGATGTATTATTCATGATTCTGTTGAGATTGATTTATAAATCCAATCTATGATGCTTATTCTGTATCTTGTTTTGAATTTATTAAAAAGAATGATAAAATTTTTATTGTTGTTAAAATTTTTGTTGTTGTTGAATATTCATTCGATTAAAAAGAGGAAAAAAGAACTAAAAAAGAAAAGAACGAAAGTTAGTGTATTTGCTGTTGGCCTATTGCTGCTGTGATGATGAAATGATGATTTTATTGTTTACATGAATATTGATTTGGTGAATGGTGATAATTAAAATTAATTCTTATATGTTTTATTAATCATGAACTACAATGAAAAATTTTTGTTATTGCATTGAGTTCAATTGTTGAATTTTTGCTCTTATACTCCGGCTATTCCTTATCTTGATGATTATGAGTTTGAAGAACTTCTCCCAAGACCCCCTCCTCCTCCTGTTGATAATGAAGATGGTAATGAAGAAACTTGTGAAATTTATGAAGATTTTATGATTGATGAAGAATAGAGTGACTAGTAAATAATTTGTTTAAACTTTAGTTAATTAGTTGTTCATTATAGTAGTTTGGTTTGTTTATTTGCTACTTGAATTTATTTTAGTTGCGTATAAATTTATGAGTTGTGAATTTGTATTTTATTTTGAGTTGTGAATTAGTGTTATGAGTTGTGACTTTTGACTTGTTACGATATATATTGGTTATAGTCCTATGGATAATTTGGTTTATTTGAGATTTATTTTATTATTTGTGAAATTAATTTTTGCTATAAAAAATTTCATAATTTTATATTTTACGAGTTATGTTTACGTTTCGTCTTACGATTCAACAAATTACGATTATAAACTAGTTTAGCGACTCGAGGTAAAAAGTACGAGTTCACCACCTTAAATATATCAATTAATTAAAAACTATTATTACTTTGGTAATAAATTTTTATTTTTGTATTAAAAAAATAATTACAAAATATTACTTTATATTATAACAATTTTGTTTTTTATTATAAATTTTTTTTGTAATGAAACATACTACAATCGTCTTTTTTTTTTGTTATAAATTTCTTTCGTTTTAAAATTTAACCTTTTTTTAACAATTTTTTTCGTTTTTAAATTTAACCTTTTTTTAACAATTTTTTTCGTTTCAAATTTAACGGTAGACATTTTGAAGTAGGATTATGCTAGGTAATTAATAATTTTTTTGAACAACATGAACAACGGACTTTAAAATTGGCCCAATTCAAATAAGGAATATGCTATGGTGTTGAAGAAGAAATTTTTCAGCAAATGCTGAAAGTAGGTGGTGCATTCCAGGAGTTGACGCGTGTGCAAGTTGCTTCGATGATCCTCGAAAACTCCTGCAGTGTGTCCAGTGAGTAATAGAGGTAGACAATAATATAGATGTAGTAATGTTTTGTTAATGATGATTAATTTGTTGTTGGACTCTTTTTGAGGGGTCCAAAAAAGATGTTGTATGACATTTTTAGGAGTTCAACAAATGTTGGGTGTTGACATAAAGAAAGATAAAACTCGAATAAATAAATTAAAAATAATAATAGTAAAAATAGTTATAATTTTTTCTTAAAAAAAAGTAAAGTTTGAAATCATAGATTCACTAAATGATGATGATGATGATGATGATGATGATGATGATGATGATGATGATGATGATGATGATAAATTAAGCCTCATTTGTAGACAAGAATTCAGGTTTTTAGATTCACTACTGAGTGAACTTGTTCGATTCGTTATATGAACGATGATGTTAAAGGGAATTTATGATGGACTCATAGGGATACAGAATACGACATGATACGAAATATTTTAATACATAAATTTTAAAATTTTATAAAATATGGGGACACACACACACATATATATATATATAATATAATATAAAGTAATTTTTGAATAAATCATAATAATATTTTGATATTAAAGCATAAATTTATTTTTTAATTGATTTTAGTGTCTTATTTTAATTATAGAGAGTATTTAAAGTATTTTTTATTTTAGTGAATAATAATATATACTATTTCTAAATTTATTTTAAAAATACATGTTGCAAAATAAAATTGGACACATTGATACGTAATAATATTTAGGTGTGTCCAAGTGTGTCTAGAAAAAAATTTATTATTTTTTATTAAGACACAGTTGAACACATATTACCACATATATTTCAATTTTTTAAATTTAAACTTCTTATTTCTTAAAGTAGTCCGTTTGTTTAACTTGATTAATTAAAATTACTTATTTTAATATGTTTCTGCAACCTTAATTTTTTAATACTTTTAAAATTAAAAAATTTAAAATTTAAAATTATTTGTTTTCAAATATTTAATGACTTTACTAAGGGTAAAGTATATTTCTTGTCCCTGAAGTTTGACAAAAATTTCAAAAATACCCCAATATTTTATTTTATTTCAATTTTGTCCCAAGAGTTTTCGTTTTGCATCAAATATATACCCTCGATAGCTAAATCTTAAAAAAGTTTAAGACCAATCTAACAATAATGTATGAAAATTATACTTGGTTTGCTTGTGTTAAAGGTTGCTCTTATGAATTGTTGTTGAATTGGTCTTAAATTTTTTTAAAAAATTAGCTGTCAGGAGTATATTTGATGCAAATCGAAAATTTTTAGGACAAAATTGAAACAGAATAAAACTTAAGGATATATCCGCAATTGAACCTTCTCTTTTTAATCATATTTCTATGTAAAAAATTCAATAAAAACATTTCTTTCACACTTTTAAACTTATTTATTCCTAAAATTTTTGTAAACCAACTTTTTCTAAATAACAAAAATAAAATAATACAATATACAAATAATAATTACTAACTAAAACATACAAACAAGTAAATGTTGTAACATCCTAACTTATAGCACGTGATGACCGTACCAGAAGTGAGGAGTTACTAACCTATTTTTCTTATTTACTAATTAACTGTTTAATATTGAGCCTTTACGTCGATATCGCGTTTCCGTTTTTAAGAAAATTCCAGAAAATAGATTTTAGTAATTAAAATCACATAACAAAAGATCTTCAAATAATAATAATCACATAATTATTAATAATAATAGATGCTATACAATTAAATTTAATATAAAACTCAAATACAATACCTAACCCTCTGGATAAAATAAAGACCCTGAAGCAACAAGGGCGAAGGAACTCTATAAAAACAACAGAAATCACAAGTAAAGTTACTAATCGTCTGCAACTTCTTACTGAATCTCCGAATTGAACCTGTGTCACTAAAAGAGTGGAAGATTTTGGGGTGAGAACAAACCACACGTTCTCAGTAGGGAATGAAAATGCCGTAAAAGTAATGAATTTAATGCAAATAATTAACTTACTTAGTAAAATTATTTTGTTAAACCTTTGAAAATACTTTTATTTCTACTTTAGATAATTAATTACTTTTCTTTAAATTTCTAAACTCAAAACAGATTTTAACCACAAAATTAGTCATAGTAACCACCTCTCAACTACATAATCATTTTTCAACCACAACATCTCACCTCAATATATCCGTGAACTAACAGTACAAGTAAGGAATTCAAACCAACATACAAACAAGCCAAACAGCACAATCACAGAGAAGTAATACAAGCAAACACAACCAAATACAAATGTGCAAACAACATGATGCATGTCTATTCCTAATGCAGGCCATGAGCTCATGTGTCGGTTGTCTACCCGCTCCCGACATTACCCGGGCACGAGTCCCAGATATGGCCTTCCAGATGTATACAGTGTGCTTATAAGTTGTACGGCTAGGCCGCATACAGTGTGACTTTCCAAATCAATAAGCGTACATCTGGAAAATAGTTCTCAGAGTGTGGGCGTCCCCACTATACATTTGGCACAAAGGCCCAAACAATGTCACATCTGCTCTCCTGTGGCAGTCATTTCATTAATTAATAGATTCCTTTAATCTTTGTTATCTGCTCTCCTGTGGCAGATATCCTTTTAGTTAATATATTCTCTAATCGTTATTCTCTGCTCTCCTGTGGCAAAGATTCCATTAATTATCTTTCAAACCCTTTTCAAAACATTTCCAAGTAATAAATCGTTTTCAATATTCACATCGTTCAAAATATCAAATAGAATCAAACCATTCTCTTTAAAACTAAGCCTCTTTCTATTTCAATAAAATTAGCCCGTTTCAATCTTTTGCTTTTGAAAATTAAAGGAAATTCATTTCTTCATTCAGACTTTACAAATCCCTCCGATCATACTCGTTTAACATTTAATACTAACCAAAATCACCTTCTTGCGTATTTTTACCAGCCCTTCATCAGCACCTATTCACCATCATACTAATACCAAAATCAGTTACCATCCACTTCCATAACCATAAATTCCAGCATCAAACACAGTCTCAATTCAAACCCAATTCATAAACTCAAATCATATTGTAATTTAACAAGCAACACCAAATTGACCAACACTCACAATTACAACCAATTCTCATCAATTAGTCACACAAAACACGTGTAAATTATTTGCAATTACTCAATAAGCTTTTTGGCATTCTTAAATTAAAAACTTGTAATTTTAAAAACGAAACCCCCTACCTTGATTGTCGAACCCATAAACTAAATGCCTCAAAGAAATCCTTTTCTCTCGGCTCACACCCAGCGGTAGTCGCAACCACAGCTTTATCCACTATCTTCGTACGAAATCAAAATACTCGAAGCTCCGGAGAAGCTTTCTGATCGAGCTGCCGAAGAAGAAAACGTCCGGAATCGTCTGTGCCTCCTAAAACTCCAGTTGGCCAAACTCAAGGGAAAGGGAAGCTACGTCACCATCAGCTTCCACCGAACAAAAATAACGTCAACGTGTAGAGGAGGAAGATACGAACACTTTACCGAATTAGATTTTTGACTGAGATCACGAATTACAAGAAATCGAGCTTGGAAGCTCAAAGAAGTTCACGGTTTCTCTCTTCTCTTTCTCGGTTCTTTCTTTTTTTTCTCTCCAAATGCATGTTCGGTGATGCATGAAGAACAAAACAAAGATATTAATGATGAGTGGTGATTTGTGGTGTTTAGGTATTACAGGTGTCAAAGTTAGAAAAATAAAAGAAATATGTGTCATGATGATATATGTATAAAAGAAACATTAGTAAGAATTATATATATGTACATAGTTAAGCATGCAAGCCACGTTTTGGCTTTCTTTATCTTAATTCCCTTAAGGCTTCGGCCAAAGGGAAATAAATATATAAATATTATAAATATATAAATATGATAATAATAATAATAATAATAATAATAATAATAATAATAATTTTCTTTAAATAATAAATCACAAATAACTCATTATTTAATTTTCAAAAATTTGGGGTCTTACAAATGTAATACTAAACATACATATATTTATGTATTTTTTTAATTATTATTTTGTAGATCTGCGGATTCGCGAATCGAATACGCAGATGTAGAGCAGATTTAGTATTTATGGTGTTAGGATTTGGGTTTTAGGTTAAAAGGTTAAGAATTTGAGATTTAAAGTTAAAAGTTTATTGATTCCGATTGAATGTTTAGAATTTCGGATTCAAGATTCAAAGAATTCTGGTTCACTTACAAAAGAAAGATCATTAAAAATCTTCGAAAATTTATTTTCAATATTAAAATACATAGAATAACAGTTCCTTTAATTATTGTTATTCTTAAATAAAAGAATTTTATCAGATAAAAAAATTTTAATATTCCTGACATCGATTAAATAATCAACGTTATATATATTATGTCATTTTTTAATATATATATAACGTGAATAAATTATTTTTATAATTAAATTTAATTATTATTTTTTTATGTCTCTTATAAGTTATTAAATTAATTTAATTGAACTTAGTTACTAATTAAAATGACCCAATTATATAATATCATCGTATTATATTTATATGTTATTTATTTATTTATTTATTCATTGGGTATATTTATTTTTATTTTTTAAATGAATTAATGAAGCATTTTTTATTAGACACTTAGGCCGTTATTATTTTAGTTGTCAAAATTTTTGTCCAAAATTGAGAAGAATTGAAAATCTAAAAGAAGCTTTCTCCGTTAGAATAGCTGTATAGCTCAAAATGTACTTTCTTATTTTATTTTATTTTTTTTTATAGAAGGTACTTTCTTCTTTATTTTTTTTTTGTGGACATCTTTATTTTTCGGACATCTTTAATTAAAAAATAATAAAAAATACTTATTTTTTAGTTTAAAAGATTAGTTTATCCAAATTAAATAAAATTGTTGACTTAAATTACATCTATTTAAATAATTTTTCAAAGGCCAATGCTACTGTGCTTTTTATTAATAGATGTAATTTAAGTCAACAATTTTATTTAATTTGGATAAATTAATCTTTTAAACTAAAAATAAGTATTTTTTTATTATTTTTTAATTAAAGATGTCTGAAAAATAAAGATGTCACAAAGAAAAAATAAAGAAGTTGGTTAGGAAATGTTTTTATTTTTGTATTATTTTAATTTAATTATTTTATTTTTGTTATTTAAGAAAAGTTGGTTTAAAAAAAATTAGGAATAAATAAGTTTAAAAGTGTGAAAGAAATATTTTTATTGAATTTTTTACATAGAAATATGATTAAAAAGAGAAGGTTCAATTGCGGATATATCCTTAAGTTTTATTCTATTTCAATTTTATCCTAAAAATTTTTTATTTGCATCAAATATACCCCTGACAGCTAATTTTTAAAAAAATTTAAGACCAATTCAACAACAATTCCATAAGAACAACCTTTAACACAAGCAAACCAAGCATAATTTTTATACATTATTGTTAGATTGGTCTTAAACTTTTTGAAGATTTAGCTATCGAGGGTATATATTTGATGCAAAACGAAAACTCTTGGGACAAAATTGAAATAAAATAAAATGTAGGGGTATTTTTAAAATTTTTGTCAAACTGCGAGGACAAAAAATATACTTTACCCTTAGTAAAATTATTAAATATTTGAAAACAAATAATTTTAAATTTTAAATTTTTTAATTTTAAAAGTATTAAAAAATTAAGGTTGCAGAAACATATTAAAATAAGTAATTTTAATTAATCAAATTAAACAAACGTACTACTTTAAGAAATAAGAAGTTTAAGTTTAAAAAATTGAAATATACGTGGTAATATGTGTTCAACTATGTCTTAATAAAAAATAATAAATTTTTTTCTAAACACACTTGGACACACCTAAATATTATTACGTATCAATGTGTCCAATTTTATTTTACAACATGTACTTTTAAAATAAATTTAAAAATAGTATATATTATTATTCACTAAAATAAAAAATACTTTAAATACTCTCTATAATTAAAATAAGACACTAAAATCAATTAAAAAATAAATCTATGCTTTAATATCAAAATATTATTATGATTTATTCAAAAAATACTTTATATTATATATATATGTGTTCCCATATTTTATAAAATTTTAAAATTTATGTATTGAAATGTTTCGTATCATGTCGTATTCCGTATCCGTATGAGTCCATCATAAATTTCCTTTAACATCATCGTTCATATTACGAATCGAACAAATTCACTCCGTAATAAATCTAGAAACTTGAATTCTTATCTACAAATGAGGCTTAATTTAACATCATCATCATCATCATCATCATCATCATCATCATCATCATCATCATCATCATCATTTAGTGAATCTATTATTTCAGACTTTACTTTTTAAAAAAAAAAATAATTATAACTATTCTTACTATTATTATTATTATTTTCATTATTTATTTTTTCGGGTTTTATCTTTCTTTATGTTAACACCTAACATTTGTTGGACTCCCAAAAATGTCATACCACATCTGTTTTGGACCCCTCAAAAAAAGCCCAATAACAAATTAATCATCATTAACAAAACATTACTACATCTATATTGTTGTTTATCTCCATCACTCACTGGACACGCTGCAGGAGTTGTCGAGAATCATCGAAGCAACCTGCACACCCATCAACTCCTGGAATGCGCCACCTACTTTCAGCATTTGTTGAAAATTGTTTTCTTCAGCACCATAACATATCCCTTCAAATAAAACACACTACACTTTAAAATACTCATCTAAATCTAAATATTAGAATAAGGGTTAAGTATAATTTTGGTCCCCAACGTAGAGGCTGAAAATCGATTTCGTCCCCAACTTTTTTTGCCATAAAATGGTCCCCAAGATTTCAATTTGTTTTAAAATCGTCCTTTTTACTAATTTTATTTTTTTATTACTAAATTATTCCTCATTAAAAAATTATAAAATAAAATAAATATAAAATAAATAAATAAAAAGGAAAGAAAGGGATACAGAGAAGGGGGAGAGAAAGAAAGGGGGGTTATGCGAAGAGAAACCAGGGGGAGGGGGAGGGAAGGGAAGAAGGAGGAGGGAGGGGTGTTGAGGAAGAAGAGGGAAGGGGTTTTATGCATAAAGTAAAGGGAAAAGGGGGAAGGGGTTATGCGAAGGGAGAAGGGGAGAGGGGGTTCGGGAAGAAGAGGGGGAAGGGTCTTTGCCATCGTCGCCACCGTCACCGTTGCTCTTCTTTGCTTGATGGCCATTACTCGTCGTCGTTCGGGTGGCTTGCCGGATTCTTCTTCTTCTTCTTTCATTCTGCTTCTATTATATTTGTTGATTTTTTATTATTGTTGTTTTCTGGTTGATTCTGCTTCTGATTGATTATATTGTTTTATTGTTATTGTTGTTGTTGTTCTGTTTCTGTTTCTGCTCCTGCTTCTTCTATTTCTACTTGATTCCATTGTTGATTAATTGGTGATTCAATGTTGCTGTTGTTGTCCTGCTGCTGCTTCTGTTTGATTAATTGTTATTGTTGCTTCTGGTTCTATTTCTGCTTGTGCTTCTTGATAAACCACTATTTTATGGTTTATCTTGTGCTAATTTGAGTGATTTTTATCAACTCTTTACTCACTTATTCATATAAATTATATGGTTTTACATTTTCCTTCCTAATTTTGTTCTATAATTGGAAACTTGCTTCCCAAATTACCAAAAAATTAATTCTCCTTTACCATTCGATGCCGTGATATGTGTGTTAAGTGACTTCAGGCTCTATAGGGCAGGAATGTCTTAGAGGATGGAAAGGAAGCATGCAAAAGTAGAAGGAATACAAGAAGTTGAAGGAGTTGCTAAGTTGTCCAGCCTGACCTCTTCACACTCAATCGACCATAACTTGAGCTACAGAGGTCCAAATGAGGCGGTTCCAGTTGCATTGAAAAGCTAACATCTGGTACTTCGAAATGAAATATAATTTACCATAGTTTCCCTGAAGATAAGTGACGTGCATGCGTGAATCCATGCGAATGCGTGGATCTGCACAAATCCAGCGACCTGTACGTTTCTGAAATCACCCCCAGCAATTTCTGGGCTGTTTCTGACCCAGTTTTTGGCCCAAAAAACACATATTAGAGGCTATAAAGTGGGAAAATTCATTCATTCATTCAAGAATTCACAATTTTATGTTTAGATGTAGTTTCTAGAGAGAGAGAGAGTCTCTCTCCTCTCTCTTAGGTTTTAGGATTTAGGATTTCTTCTTTCAATTTCTTCCCAAATCCAGGTTCAATGTTCTTTTAATTTAGTTTCTATTCTACTTTTATTTGTTCTAGTACTTTGGTTTATTTATTTTCCTTGTTGATTCTATTCTTTTCTAATTTGGTTTATGAACTCCATGTTAGATTTGATTTCTTATTTAATGCAATTTGAGGTATTTCATATTTATGATTTTAAGTTAGCTTTTTACATTCTTAGGGTTAATTGATGAATTGATTAATTGGAGAAACTTGAGTTATCAAACTCCTTTATTGATTGATAATTGGAATCTGCTGGTTGATTTGGATCCCTCTAAAGCTAGTCTTTCCTTAGGAGTTGACTAGGACTTGAGGAATCCCATTGATTAGTCCACTTGACTTTCTTTTATTTAGTAAGGGTTAACTAAGTGGGAGCAATAAACAATTCTCATCACAATTGATAAGAATAACTAGGATGGGATTTCCAGTCCTCATACCTTGCAATGGTTTTCATGATTATTAATTTACTTTCTTGCCAATTTATTTCCTTGTTCCCTATTTCAAAAACCCAAAAAGATACTTTTCAATAACCAATAATAAATCATACTTCCCTGTAATTCCTTGAGAGACGACCCGAGGTTTAAATACTTCGGTTATAAATTTTATTGGGTTTGCTTTAGTGACAAACAATTGTTTTTGTATGAAAAAATTCTTTGTTGGTTTAGAAATTATACTTACAACGGGAATTTATCTGTAAAATTCTTTACTAGCAGAAAACCCGTTTGTTCAAAAATGACGCCGTTGCCGGGAAGTTGCAATTGTGTGCTAAATTATTAATTAGTGTACATATTTTTAAATTTTGCATATTTTATTTTATTTTATTTCCATGAACTGTATGTTTCTTTCATTGAATGACGCGTTCGTTGTCTGATCCGAGCTTAGCCGTATTTGATCCTGAAATTGAAAGAACTCTTTCACGTATTAGGCGAACTCAGCATCGGTTAGCCTCTGAGGGTGGTGAAGTGATTGTTATCGATTCACCAGTCTCATCTGAGGGCGAATCTGAACCGCCATCTGATGGAGAAACAAGCTCATTTACTACTGATTCAGTTGATTCATGTGCAGATAGTATGGCAGCACCCAGGAGGATCACTCTCCAGGAAGCTGGAGCCCCAGACTGTACTTTGCAATGGTATCAAGTGCGTCACCCAAATCTGGCTGCAGATTTTGAACTGAAGACCGCACTAATAAACTTGATACCCAAGTTTCATGGCTTACCTGCTCAGGAGCCTATCAAGCACCTCAGAGATTTCTAGACAGCCTGTTCTACTGTTAGGCGTCATGGTAGATGAAACTTCTATTCTGCTAACCGCCTTCCCGTTTTCTCTTGAGAGAAAGGCGAGAGAGTGGTACTAATCAACCTGAAGTGACTGTTACTAACTGGGTTACACTCAGGAAAGAATTCTTAGAAAAATACTTTCCAGCTGAAGTTACAGATAGATTGAGGAAAGAGATCTCCTGCATTATTCAAGGTGAATCAGAGACTCTCTATGAGTATTGGGAGCGCTTCAAGAACCTTCTGGACGCATGCCCCTACCACATGATTGACAAGTTAGTATTGATCAGCTACTTCACTCAAGGCATGAAGTCTCGGGATAAGACTACATTAGATGGTGCTAGTAATGGTTCTCTAAAAAAGTACAAGACCGCAGATGAAGCGTGGCAACTGATCAGCGACCTGGCTGAGTCCACTCGGAATTACTGGCATAGGAACAGCCACTCAAAGGCTGTTGCAGAAGTTTCCTCTAGCATTGAGACTTCTGCTTTTACACAGAGTATATGTGAGATGACCAACCTACTGAAGCAAATACAGCTAAATCAACAACAACCACAGCCTCCCCCACCACAACAAAGTCAACAGTTAGTCCCTCAAAGAGTATGCGGAATATGTGCTGATTATAGTCATTACACTGATGAGTGTCCGCAGCTCCAACAAGAGGACAACACCATAACAGCTACTCATAATTTCTATGACCGCCCAAATTAAGGGTACAATCAACAAGGCGGCAATTACAACCAAGATGAAAACTACAACCAAGGTTGGCAAGACAACTCCAACGAGGGATGGAGAGACCATTCCAACCAGGGATGGAGGGATAATTCCAACCAAGGTTGAAGGGACAACTATAACAGAGGAGGCAGAGACAACAATGAAAATCAGAGGTGGAATAACAACAACAGACAGTAGAACCAAAACCAGCCCTACAGAGTACCTCACTTAAGGCAATCACAAGCACCTCAGAACAATCAATAGCAGGTGGTGCATGAAATTGTGATCATCAACAATGGCGCCAACAACTTGGAGCTCTCAAACATGAATCGTACTTTGTCACAACTCTGCACAACTAACCAGCAAGTGCACTGGGTCGTCTAAGTAATAAACCTTACGTGAGTAAGGGTCGATCCCACGGAGATTGTCGGCTTGAAGCAAGCTATGGTCACCTTGTAAATCTCAGTCAGGCGGATTCAAATGGTTATAGAGTTATAATAATTAAAAGACAAATAAAACGTAAAATAAAGATAGAGATACTTATGTAACTCATTGGTGAGAATTTCAGATAAGCGTATAGAGATGCTTTTATTCCTCCTGAACCTCTGTTTCCTGCTGTCTTCATCCAATCCTTCATACTCCTTTCCATGGCAAGCTTTATGTTGGGCATCACCGTTGTCAATGGCTACATCCCGTCCTCTCTGTGAAAATGGTCCAATGCGCTGTCACTACATGGCTAATTATCTGTCAGTTCTCGATCATACTGGAATAGGATTTACTATCCTTTTGCGTCTGTCACTATGCCCAGCACTCGCGAGTTTGAAGCTCGTCACAGCCATCCTTTCCCAGATCCTACTTGGAATACCACAGACAAGGTTTAGACTTTCCGGATCTCGGGAATGGCCGTCCATGGGTTCTAACTTATACAACGAAGATTCTAATATCTCGGACTCGGTCTCCTGTATTAGATATCTAAGAGATATTCATTCTATCTCATCTTCATGTAGAATGAAAGTGGTTGTCAGGCACGCGTTCATAGGTGAGAATGGTGATGAGCGTCACATAATCATCACATTCATCATGTTCTTGGGTGCGAATGAATATATTAGAATAGGAATAAGCTTGAATTGAATAGAAAAATAATAGTACTTTGTATTAATTCATGAGGAACAGCAGAGCTCCACACCTTAATCTATGGTGTGTAGAAACTCTACCGTTGAAAATACATAAGAACAAGGTCCAGGCATGGCCGAGAGGCCAGCCCCCTAAACATGATCAAAGGATCAAAAGATAATCCAAATATGAACAAAAGATAAGATGTAAATACAATAGTAAAAAGTCCTATTTATACTAAACTAGTTACTAGGGTTTACAAAAATGAGTAAATAATGCAGAAATCCACTTCCGGGCCCACTTGGTGTGTGCTTGGGCTGAGCATTGAAGCTTTCACGTGTAGAGGTCTTTCTTGGAGTTGAACGCCAGTTTGTAACCTGTTTCTGACGTTTAACTCCACTTTGCAACCTGTTTCTGGCGTTTAACTCCAGAATGCAACATGGAACTGGCGTTGAACGCCATTTTGCGTCATCTAAACTCGGGCAAAGTATGAACTATTATATATTAATGAAAAGCCCTGGATGTATACTTTCCAATGCAATTGAGAGCACGCCATTTGGACTCCTGTAGCTCCATAAAATCCACTTTGAGTGCAGGGAGGTTAGAATCCAACAGCATCTGCAGTCCTTCTTCAACCTCTGAATCTGATTTTTGCTCAAGTCCCTCAATTTCAGCCAGAAAATACCTAAAATCATAGAAAAACACACAAACTTATAATAAAGTCCAGAAATGTGATTTTTATTTAAAAACTAATAAAAATATACTAAAAACTAATCAAATCATACTGAAAACTATGTAAAAACAATACCAAAAAGCGTATAAATTATCCGCTCATCACAACACCAAACTTAAATTGTTGCTTGTCCCCAAGCAACTGAAAATCAAATAGGATAAAAAGAAGAGAACATACTATAAATCCAAAAATATCTATGAAACTTAGCTCCAATCAGATGAGCGGGACTAGTAGCTTTTTGCCTCTTGAATAGTTTTGCCATCTCACTTTATCCCTTGAAGTTCAGAATGATTGGCATCTATAGGAACTTAGAATTTAGATGGTGTTATTGATTCTCCTAGTTCAGTATGTTGATTCTTGAACACAGCTACTTTATGAGTCTTGGCCGTGGCCCTAAGTACTTTGTTTTCTAGTATTACCGCCGGATATATAAATGCCACAGACACATAACTGGGTGAACCTTTTCAGATTGTAACTCAGCTTTGCTAAAGTCCCCAATTAGAGGTGTCCGGGGTTCTTAAGCACACTCTTCTTTTGCTTTGGACATTGACTTTAACCGCTCAGTCTCAAGTTTTCACTTGACACCTTCATGCCACAAGCACATGGTTAGGGACAGCTTGGTTTAGCCGCTTAGGCCAGGATTTTATTCCTTAAGGCCCTCCTATCCACTGATGCTCAAAGGCTTGGATCCTTTTTATTACCCTTGCCTTTTGGTTTTAAGGGCTATTGGCTTTTTGCTCTTGCATTTTGGTTTAAAGAGCTTTTGGCTTTTTTTGCTTGCTTTTTCTTTTTCTTTTTTTTTCGCTATCTTTTTTCTCTTTTTTTTCGCAAGCTTTTGTATTCACTGCTTTTTCTTGCTTCAAGAATCATTTTTATGATTTTTCAGATTATCAAATAACATGTCTCCTTATTCCTTATTCTTCAAGAGCCAACATATTTAACATTCATAAACCACAATATCAAAAGACATATGCACTGTTCAAGCATTCATTTAGAAAACAAAAAGTATTGTCACCACATCAAAATAATTAAACTAGTTTCAAGGATGAATTCAAAACCATGTACTTCTTGTTCTTTTATAATTAAAACACTTTTCATTTAAGAGAGGTGATGGATTCATAGGATATTCGTAGCTTTAAGACATAGACACTTAAATACTAATGATCATGTAATAAGACACAAACATAAATAAAACATAAAGTATAGTAAACGAAAAATAGGAAAATAAGAACAAGGAGATTAAGAAACGGGTCCACCTTAGTGAGGGTGGCGTCTTCCTCTTCTTGAAGAACCAATGGTGCTCTTGAGCTCCTCTATGTCTCTTCCTTGTCTTTGTTGCTCCTCCCTCATAGCTCTTTGATCTTCTCTAATCTCATGGAGAATGATGGAGTGCTCTTGGTGTTCCACCCTTAGTTGTCCTATGTTGGAGCTTAATTCTCCTAGGGAAGTGTTGATTTGCTCCCAATAGTTTTGTGGAGGGGAGTGCATCCCTTGAGGCATTAGTGGTTATGGAAAAACAAAAAAAAAAGCAATGCTTTTTCCACACCAAACTTAAAATGTTTGCTCGTCCTCAAGCAAAAGAAGAAAGAAAGGATGAGAAGAAGAAGAGATGGAGAAGATGGAGGTGTGTGAATGGTTCGGCCAGGGGGGTTTAGGTGGTAATGATGTGTGAAAAGGAAAGAGTGATGGTTTGAATTTTTAGTGGGTGGGTGTAGGTGGGTTGTATGATGGTTTTGGAGGAGTAATGGAGGTGATTGGTGAAGGGTATTTGTGGAAGAGAGTTATGAAAAGGTGTGAAGAGGAGAGAAGAAGTGGTGGGAATCTTGTGGGATCCACAGATCTAGTGGGGCCAAGGACTTAACATCCCTGCTCCAATTAGGCGTGTAAAACGCCCTTGCTGTGCAATCCTGGCGTTTAACGCCAGACTGCTGCTTGTTTCTGGCGTTAAACGCCCAAATGTAGCCTGTTTCTGGCGTTTAACGCCAAGCAGATGCTTGTTTCTGGCGTTAAACGCCAGACAGATGCTTGTTTCTGGCATTTAAACGCCAGAATACTCCTCCTCCAGGGTGTGCTATTTTTAATGCTGTTTTTCATTTTGTTTTTTATTTTTCAATAGTTTTTGTGACTCCGCATGATCATCAACCTAATAAAACACGAAATAACAAAAAAAATAAAATAGATATGATTAAATAATATTGGGTTGCCTCCCAACAAGCGCTTCTTTAATGTCAATAGCTTGACAGTAAGCTCTAATGGAGCCTCACAGAAAATCAGAGCAAGGGTGGAACCTCCCAACACCAAACTTAGAGTTTGAATGTGGGGGTTCAACACCAAACTTAGAGTTTGGTTATGGCCTCCCAACACCAAACTTAGAGTTTGACTGTGGGGGCTTTGGTTGACTCTGCAGTGAGAGAAGCTTTGCATGCTTCCTCTCCATAGTTACAGAAGGAGAACCTTGAGTCTTAAACACAAGGTAGTCCTTATTCAGTTGAAGGACCAACTCTCCTCTGTCCACATCAATCACAGCTTTTGTTGTGGCCAGGAAGGGTCTTCCAAGGATGATGGATTCATCCTCATCCTTCCCAGTATCTAGGATTATGAAATCAGCAGGGATGTAAAGGCCTTCAAAATTTACTAACACGTCCTCTACTTGTCCATAAGCCTATTTTCTTGAGTTGTCTGCCATCTCTAAAGAGATTCTGGCAGCTTGCACCTCAAAGATCCCAAGTTTCTCCATTACAGAGAGTGGCATTAAGTTTATTCCTGACCCTAGGTCACACAGAGCCTTCTCAAAGGTCATGGTGCCTATGTTACAGGGAATTAGGAATTTACCAGGATCCTGTTTCTTTTGAGGTAATTTCTACCTATCCAATGCATTTAGTTCATTGGTGAGAAAGGGAGGTTCATCTTCCCAAGTCTCATTACCAAATAATTTGGCATTCAGCTTCATGATTGCACCAAGGTACTTAGCAACTTGCTCTTCAGTAATGTCTTCATCCTCTTCAGAGAATGAATACTTATCAGAGCTCATGAAGGTCAGAAGGAGGTTCAATGGGATCTCTATGGTCTCTAGATGAGCCTCAGATTCCTTTGGTTCCTCAAAGGAAAACTCCTTATTAGTCACTGAACGTCCCAGGAGGTCTTCCTCACTAGGATTCACGTCCTCCTCCTCCTCTTTGGGTTCGACCACACCAAGTAAGGTAATATCCTTGCACTCTCTTTTTGGATTCTCTTCTGCATTGCTTGGGAGAGTACTAGGAGGGGTTTCAGTGACTCTTTTATTCAGCTGGCCCACTTGTGCCTCCAAATTTCTAATGGAGGACCTTGTTTCATTCATGAAACTCACAGTGGCCTTAGATAGATCAGAGACTATATTTGCTAAGCTAGATGGATTCTGCTCAGAATTCTCTGTCTGTTGCTGAGTGGATGATGGAAAAGGCTTGCTATTACTAAACCTATTTCTTCTACCATTATTAAAGCCTTGTTGAGGCTTTTGTTGATCCTTCCATGAGAAATTTGGATGATTTCTCACGAGGGATTATAGGTGTTTCCATAGGGTTCACCCATGTAATTCACCTCTGCTATTGCAGGGTTCTCAGGATCATAAGCTTCTTCTTCAGAAGATACCTCTATAGTACTGTTGGATGATTCCTTCAATCCATTCAGACTCTGAGAGATCATATTGACTTGCTGAGTCAATATTTTGTTCTGAGCCAATATGGCATTCAGAGTATCAATTTCAAGAACTCCCTTCCTTTGAGGCATCCCATTACTTACAGGATTCCTCTCAGAAGTGTACATGAACTGGTTATTAACAACCATGTCAATGAGTTCCTGAGCTTCTGCAGGCATTTTCTTTAGGTGAATGGATCCACCTGCAGAATGGTCCAATGACATCTTTGATAACTCAGACAGACTATCATAGAATATATCCAGGATGGTCCATTCTGAAGCATGTCAGAAGGACACTTTTTGGTCAGTTGCTTATATCTCTCCCAAGCTTCATAGAGGGATTCACCTTTTTGTCTGAAGGTTTGAACATCCACTCTAAGCTTACTAAGCTTTTGAGGAGGAAAGAACTTGGCTAAGAAAGCCGTGACCAGCTTATCCCAAGAGTTCAGGCTGTCTTTAGGTTGAGAGTCTAACCATATTCTAGCTCTGTCTCTTACAGCAAACGGGAAAAGTATAAGCCTGTAGACCTTGGGATCAACCCTATTGGTCTTAACAGTATCACAGATTTGCAAGAATTCAGTTAAAAACTGAAAAGGATCTTCTGATGGAAGTCAATGAAACTTGCAATTCTGTTGCATCAGAGAAACTAATTGAGGTTTAAGCTCAAAATTGTTTGCTCCAATGGCAGGGATTGAGATGCTTCTTCCATGTAAATTAGAATTTGGTGCAGTAAAGTCACCAAGCATCTTCCTTGCATTGTTATTATTTTCGGCCATGTCCCCTTCTTTTTCGAAAATTTCAGTTAGATTTTCTCCAGAGAGTTGTGCTTTAGCTTCCCTTAGCTTCCTCTTCAGAGTCCTTTCAGGTTTAGGGTCAGCTTCAACAAGAATATTCTTATCCTTGTTCCTGCTCATATGAAAAAGAAGAGAACAGAAAATAATAGGGATCCTCTTTGCCACAGTAGAAAGGTTCCTTTATGTGAGTAGAAGAGAAGAATAGAAAAAGAAAAATGTAAGAATCCAAACACAAGGGAGAGGAGTAGGTTCGAATTCTTGAGTGAAGAAGGGTGTCAGTAGATAAATAAATAATTAGGAAGAAGTGAGAGAGAAGAATTTTCGAAAATAAAATAAAATAAAATAGAAATATTTTTGTTTTTAAATTGAAATTAAGGTTAGAATTCGAAAATTTTTAAAAAGAAAATGAAATTAAATTAAATTTAAAATAATTAATTAATTAAAAAAGAATTTTGAGAAAGAGGAAGGTGATTTTCGAAAATTAGAGAGAGAGAGAGAGAGAGAGTTAGTTAGTTAGGTAGTTTTGAAAAAGATAAGAATCAAACAAAAAGTTAAGTGGTTAATTGAAAAAGATTTGAAAATCAAATTTTGAAAAGATAAGAAGTTAGAAAAGATTTTGAAATTGATTTTGAAAAAGATGTGATTGAAACTTATTTTGAAAAAGATTTGAAAAAGAAATTTAAAAAGATTTGATTTTGAAAATTAAAGTTGATTACTTAACTAACAAGAAACTAAAAAGATATGATTTAAAATTTAAAGATTGAACCTTTCTTACTATGCAAGTAACAAACTTAAAAATTTTGAATCAATCACATTAATTGTTAGCATTAATTTTGAAAATATGAAATAGAAATAAGAAAAAAATTTTGAAAATAAATTTTGAAATTTTCGAAAACATTAAGAAAAAATGAAAAAGATTTGATTTTTGAAAAAGATTTGAAAAAGATAGAATTTTTAAATTGAAAATTTGACTTGACTCATAAGAAACAACTAAATTTTAAAAAGTTTTGAAAAAGTCAACTCAAATTTTCGAAAATTTATGAGAGAAAAAGGGAAAGATATTTTTTTTTTTTTGGATTTTTAATGATGAAAGAGAAAAACAATGAGAAGACTCAAAACATGAAAACTATGAATCAAAACACATGATGCATGCAAGAACACTATGAATGTCAAGATGAACACCAAGAATACTTTGAATGTCAAGATGAACATCAAGACTTATTTTTGAAAATTTTTAAGAAAAGAAAAAGATGCAAGACACCAAACATAGAAATTTTCAAACTTTAGACACTAAAAAATTGAAAATGCATATGAAAAACAAGAAAAGACACAAAACAAGAAATTTTAAAGATCAAACAAGAAGACTTACCAAGAACAACTTGAAGATCATGAAGAATGCAATGCATGGATTTTCGAAAAATGCAAGAAAGAGATAAACATGCAATTGACACCAAACTTAAAAACTGACACAAGACTTAAACAAGAAACATCAAATTATTTTTTATTTTATGATTTTATTAAAATTTTTGCTATTTTTCGAAAATTATTTGGAACAAGAAAAATAAGGATTTCAAAATTTTTAATAGGAATTCCAGGAATCTTGCAACGTTAGTCTAAAACTCCGGTCCAGGAATTAGACATGGCTTACTAGCCAGCCAAGCTTTCAGTGAAAGCTCCGGTCCAAAATACTAGACATGGCCAATGGCCAGCCAAGCTACAGCAGAACATTAGATTCAACAGCTAATTTGCTAAGAAAGACAAAGAAGCTCTTCTCTTGAGGATAAGTGAATCCTCAGTCTAAAAGAATTTAGACATGGCTTTACAGCCAGTCAGGATTCAACATATCCCATGAAATTCTAGAATTTCTTCTTAAAAATTCTGAAGAACATAAATTAAATTTTTTTGAAAAATATAAATTTTTTTTATTTTTCGAAAATAAAAAGAATAAAAACAAAAACTTAAAATTAAAATAAAATTACCTAATCTGAGCAACAAGATGAACCGTCAGTTGTCCAAACTCGAACAATCTCCGGCAACGGCACCAAAAACTTGGTGCACAAAATTGTGATCATCAACAATGGTGCTAACAACTTGGAGCTCTCAAACGTGAATCACACTTTGTCACAATTCTGCACAACTAACCAGCAAGTGCACTGGGTCGTCCAAGTAATAAATCTTACGTGAGTAAGGGTCGATCCCACGGAGATTGTCGGCTTGAAGCAAGCTATGGTCACCTTGTAAATCTCAGTCAGGCGGATTCAAATGGTTATAGAGTTATAATAATTAAAAGACAAATAAAACGTAAAATAAAGATAGAGATACTTATGTAACTCATTGGTGAGAATTTCAGATAAGCGTATAGAGATGCTTTTGTTCCTCCTGAACC
This sequence comes from Arachis hypogaea, assembly GCF_003086295.3. Lineage (NCBI taxonomy): Eukaryota > Viridiplantae > Streptophyta > Magnoliopsida > Fabales > Fabaceae > Arachis > Arachis hypogaea. The sequence goes on along the minus strand of NC_092051.1, from coordinate 121,877,109 downwards.
TCTGCTTTTCTGCTGTCTTCATCCAATCCTTCATACTCCTTTCCATGGCAAGCTTTATGTTGGGCATCACCATTGTCAATGGCTACATCCCGTCTTCTCTGTGAAAATAGTCCAATGCGCTGTCACTGCATGGCTAATCATCTGTCGGTTCTCGATCATACTGGAATAGGATTTACTATCCTTTTGCGTCTGTCACTACGCCCAGCACTCGTGAGTTTGAAGTTCATCACAGCCATCCCTTCCCAGATCCTACTCGGAATACCACAGACAAGGTTTAGACTTTCCGGATCTCGGGAATGGCCGTCCATGGGTTCTAACTTATACCACGAAGATTCTAATATCTCGGACTCGGTCCCCTGTATTAGATATCTAAGAGATATTCATTCTATCTCATCTTCATGTAGAATGAAAGTGGTTGTCAGGCACGCGTTCATAGGTGAGAATGGTGATGAGCGTCACATAATCATCACATTCATCATGTTCTTGGGTGCGAATGAATATCTTAGAATAGGAATAAGCTTGAATTGAATAGAAAAACAATAGTATTTGCATTAATTCATGAGGAACAGCAGAGCTCCACACCTTAATCTATGGTGTGTAGAAACTCTACCGTTGAAAATACATAAGAACAAGGTCCAGGCATGGCCGAGAGGCCAGCCCCCTAAACATGATCAAAGAATCAAAAGATAATCCAAAGATGAACAAAAGATAAGATGTAAATACAATAGTAAAAAGTTCTATTTATACTAAACTAGTTACTAGGGTTTACAAAAATGAGTAAATGATGCAGAAATCCACTTCCGGGCCCACTTGGTGTGTGCTTGGGCTGAGTATTGAAGCTTTCACGTGTAGAGGTCTTTCTTGGAGTTGAACGCCAGTTTGTAACCTGTTTCTGGCGTTTAACTCCACTTTGCAACCTGTTTCTGGCGTTTAACTCAAGAATGCAACATGGAACTGGCGTTGAACGCCAGTTTGCATCATCTAAACTTCGGCAAAGTATGGACTATTATATATTTCTGGAAAGCCCTGGATGTCTACTTTCCAACGCAATTAAGAGCGTGCCATTTGGACTTCTGTAGCTCCATAAAATCTACTTTGAATGCAGGGAGGTAGAATCCAACAGCATCTGCAGTCCTTCTTCTACCTCTAAATCTGATTTTTGCTCAAGTCCCTCAATTTCAGCCAGAAAATACCTGAAATCACAGAAAAACACACAAACTCATAGTAAATTTCAGAAATGTGATTTTTATTTAAAAACTAATAAAATATACTAAAAACTAATCAAATCATACTGAAAACTATGTAAAAACAATGCCAAAAAGCGTATAAATTATCCGCTCATCAGCAGGCCCCTCAAATCACTTACCCTTCTTCTTCTTCTCATGACGAAATGCTTTAGTCTATTGGGCAAAGACAAAAAGCCATGGAGAACACACTTAGCTCCACCTTGAATGGTCTAACCTCTGCTGTACAAGCTCTTGCCTCACAGATTGGATCAATGAATAGTTCCAATAATCAGCCCTCAAGCTCCAATGAAATTCCTTCTCAACCCTTACCCAACCCCAAGGGTGGCATCAATGCCATCACTCTGAGGTCCGGAACCACACTGCAAGAGAGAAATCAGGAGGAGCCAAGCCCACAAGAATATGCCCTAGTTGAAGACATAGTTGAAGTGGAAGATGCTAAAGAGGAAGAGGAAGTACAAGACATAGTTGAAGAAGAAGTAGCTCAGCCAAGGAATGGAGCACCAAAGGATGCAGAAGCTGTAAGTGGCGCCATCCCTGTTCCATTTCCACACCTTGCAAGGAAGTCCAGGAAGCAGATGGAACTTGATCCCAAAATGGTAGAAATTTTCAAAAAGGTTGAGGTAATTGTTCCCCTTTTTGATGTTATTCAACAAGTACCTAAATATGCAAAGTTTCTGAAAGATTTATGCATACATAAAGATAAAATTAATGAATTAGAAACTATTCTTTTAGGTAGTTCTATATCTGCTTTAATGGGAGGTATACCTAAAAAATGTAGTGATCCAGGTCCATGTATGGTTAACTGTACCATTAGGGTGTAATATTTTCTGACTGCATGTGTGATTTAGGAGCGTGCGTGAGCATTATGCCATTGTCTATATATGATGCTTTGAGGCTCCCTCCCTTCAAAAGGTCGGCAGCTCGTTTTGTGTTAGCAGATAAAAGCATTATTACAGTGGTTGGAATAGCTAAAGACGTGCTGGTGAGCATTAAGGGGGCTCACATTTACCATTGACTTCTATATCTTGGAAATGCCCCCTAATGACTCAGGAAGACCATCATCAATCCTGCTTGGAAGACCTTTCCTGAAGACTTCAAAGTTCAAGCTGGATGCCTTCTCAGGAACTTACTCCTTTGAGATAGATGGCAGAGCAGTGAGTTTCAAACTAAATGAAGCTATGAAGCACCCTCCAGAAGATCATTCCATCTTCCAGTGCGACATCATTGATGAAATTGTAGCTGCAGTTCACCAAGACGAAGCAGAAGAAAGGCACATGGAGCAGGGTCCAAGTGTGGGGACACCCTTAGAGCACAATGAGGACACTTTGCCATTATCACTAGCCCCAGATGACCCAGAGCCTAACCATGAGTAGACATTGGAATTAAAGCCTCTTTCACCCCACCTCAAGTATGCTTACCTTGAGGATAATCAGAAGCTCCCAGTTATCATTGCAAGTGAACTCACTTCCCAACAAGAGGAGCAGCTGCTTAGTGTGCTGAGAAGACACAAGAAAGCAATTGGGTGGAGCTTGGCGGATATAGTAGGCATCAGCCCTCCAGTTTGTAAGCACAGAATATTCTTAGAAGAGCGAGCAAAACCTGTCCGTCAACCCCAAAGAAGACTGAATCCCACCATCTTAGAAGTTGTCAAGAAAGAAGTGACCAGGCTACTTGAAGCATACATCATCCACCCCATCTCAGATAGTGAATGGGTCAGCCTAGTACAAGTGGTGCCCAAGAAGTCTGGAGTAACAACAGTGAAGAATGAGCATGGAGAGCTCCTGACAACTAGAGTGTAGAATTCATGGAGAGTTTGCATTGATTACAGGCGTCTCAACCAAGCTACTTGCAAGGATCATTACCCCTTGCCATTTATTGATCAGATGCTTGTTTTCTTGTCAGGTAAATCCCATTACTGCTTTTTAGATTGTTATACAGGCTATTTTCAAATTCATATAGCCCCTGAAGATCAGGAGAAAACTACTTTTACATGTCCCTTTGGAACGTATGCATATAAGAGGATGCCTTTTGGCATATGTAATACACTGGCTACCTTCCAAAGATGCATGATGAGTATCTTCTCAAATGTTATTGAGAATTGTATGGAAGTTTTCATGGATGATTTTAGCGTATATGGTGATTCATTTAGCCTTTGCTTGGATAGTTTAGCTAGAGTATTAGACAGGTGTGTTAGTTCAAACCTTGTATTGAATTTTGAAAAATGTCATTTTATGGTAAAACAAGGGATTATTCTAGGACATGTTTTCTCTAATACTGGTATTTCTGTAGATCCAGCAAAGGTAGATGTCATTTTTAGTTTACCTTACCCCTCCTCCGTGAGGGAAGTCCGTTCGTTCCTTGGCCATGCAGGTTTCTACAGGAGGTTTATTAAGGACTTCAGTAAGGTAGCATTGCCTTTATCCAGACTGCTGCAGAAGGATGTTGAATTTGAGCTGAGTAAGGACTGCATGAATGCATTTGATTAGCTGAAGATCGCCTTAACCCAAGCTCCAATTGTGAGAGGACCAAACTGGAGCCAGCCTTTTGAGATTATGTGTGATTCCTCCAACCATGCAGTAGAAGCGGCGCTGGCTCAGCGCGAAGGTAAGGATCCTTTCGTAATTACTTATGCTTCTAAGACCTTAGACGCTGCTCAGTCTAATTACACTACTACTGAAAAAGAGCTTCTGGCTATTGTTTTTGCTCTGGATAAATTTCGAGCCTATTTACTTGGTACTAAGGTGGTAGTGTACTCAAACCATGCAGCTCTAAGATATTTATTAGCTAAAAAAGAGTCCAAACCAAGGTTGATACGTTGGATACTGTTGCTGTAAGAATTTGATTTAGAAATTAAGGATATGAGTGGTAACCAGAATTTAGTGGCAGACCACTTGAGTCGCCTTGAGCACATTAAGGATGACTCCATTCCTATTAATGATGCTTTTCCATTTGATAGCTTGCATGCAGTATCTGAAGTAGTCCCTTGGTATGCACCTATAGCTAATTATCTAGTTAGCCATACTTTCCCTCCTAATTTTACTAAGCATCAAAGAGACAAGCTGAAAAGCGAGTCTAAATATTATATATGGGATGACCCATATTTATGGAGGTATGGCACTGACCAGATAATTAGAAGGTGTGTGCCTCAATCAGAATTCCAGTCCATTTTAGAGGCCTGCCACTCTTCTGAGAGTGGAGGACATTTTGGCCCTCAAAGAACAGCTAGAAAAATTTTAGACTGTGGATTCTGGTGGCCTACTCTTTTTAAAGATGCTGCTGCCTTTTGTAAATCTTGTTTCCCATGCCAAATGTTTGGTAATATATCCAAGAGGGATGAGATGCCCCAACAGATTATGCTATTCTGTGAAATTTTTTATGTTTGAGGCATTGACTTCATGAGTCCATTTCCAAACTCTAGTGGTTACCTTTATATACTGTTAGCTGTAAATTATGTTTCTAAATGGGTGGAAGCAATTCCTACCTGCACTGATGATGCTAACACTGTTGTTTTCTTTGTTAGAAACCATATTATCTGTCGCTTTGGATCACCACGAGTAATCGTGAGTGATCAAGGCACTCACTTCTGTAACAGGGGATTAGCAGGACTACTGAAGAAGCATGGGATAATTCACAAAGTAGCAACAGCTTACCATACCCAGACCAATGGGCAAGCAGAGGTATCTAATAGAGAAATAAAGCGCATTCTAGAGAAGATAGTAAAGCCTCACAGGAAAGACTGGAGCACCAGACTTGTTGATGCGCTCTGGGCGTATCGGACAGCGTACAAGACACCCATTGGGATGAGCCCCTTCCGCTTAGTGTACGGAAAGGCTTGCCACCTCCCAGTAGAGGTGGAACACAAGGCTTTCTGGGATATTAAGGAGTGCAACATGGGATTTGAGGAAGCTGGCGCTGAAAAGAAGCTGCAACTAGCAGAATTAGAGAACCTGCGCCTAGAAGCATATGACAACTCCAGGCAATACAAAGAGAAGATGAAAGTTGTGCATGATAGGCACATAAAAAGGAGAGAGTTCAGACCAGGGGAGTTGGTTCTCCTTTACAATTCCAGACTGAGGCTCATGCCAGGCAAGCTGAGATCAAGATGGGAAGGTCCATACAGAGTAGAAAAGGCAGAGCCATACGGAGTCTTTCACCTGCATCATCCGTCTAGCTCCAAATTCATCAAGGTTAATGGACATCGCCTAAAGCTTTATCATGGTGAGAAGATGAAGGAACACAAAAAGCTAGAGGTCTTCCTCTTGGAAGACCCACCAACGGAAGCAGAATGAGCCTGAAGACGTCTAACTTAAGGACGTAAAAGCAAAATGCTAGGTCCTTTACAACCCACCATGGTATGATCGTTCTTTCCTCTCTTTTTAAGTTTCAATTAGTGACTCTTCTCATAATTTTTGCATATAGTCTGCATTTGCATCAATATATTACATAAATCAATATATTGCCGGGAATTTATTGACGCCGATTTTCATCCCCACGCGTACGCGTCATTTTCAAAATGTTGCGATCCACGCGTGCGCATGCCTGACGTGTACGCGTCACTTGAAATTTATGCGACCCACGCGTACGCGTGCTGTACGCGTACACGTCGCATGTGACGCACAATTCAATCAGCACACCGCCTGATTTCAAATCTCCCTCCCCCAACCTAAATTCTTTTTAATTCCTACTTCTTTTCTTCTCCCCCTCTACTCTTCTCCTGTTTTAAATTACTGCATTTATTTATTATTCTTCCTTTTCAATTTCTCTTTCATTCTTAGTTATTTATGGTTTCTTGCCCATTCTTTTCTTTTTCTTCATGCATTAATTTTTATATTGGTGTTGGAGCTTTATTTGGGTCTTATATTATTATACTCGTGCTTATGGATATATTAGAGAGTGATTTGACAATTAATATTAATTTTTAGATTGCATGCATGTTAGAGTTCTTACTTTCCTTAACATATTTTACATGCATACCAAGTGTTTGTGAAAAGCCCGTATAGCATTATGAATTCTTAATTATTCTATCTTTTCACTCTAATGCCTGTTTTTCACAAAACCCTTCCAAAATTTTATTAATTAAATATAATTGTCAATACAAACGTTCTTGTTAGTTTGTTACGACTGATAATACATTTTGGCTTTTAATGCTTGATCTACGCTACTCATGCCTTTGCCAGCATGCCAATAAACATCTTGCATTTAATTGCCTCAATATATCATGCTATATTTCTATTGATGTCCTAATTGCATGGAGTCGCGACCATTTGTTAACGACATTCTTCTTTACCGTGGCATGATTATCACTCGTACTGCCCTCTTCCTTGCTCTATCCCTTTGAATTCATGCCCCTTTCTCTTCTCCCTTTTCAGGATGGCTAACAGAAAAGGTACAGAGAGAGCCTCTAACAAGTCACCGGTAAGGAGGAGAACGAAAAGCACAAGGACCTTCAACAAATCAATTGCTCCTTCAGATACTTGAGAGGTTGGACCGGCTTGACTGGCAGGCAAAGCAAAGGGAGCTGATTGTTGGCAACCACCCACCTGAAGAAGAACCAGACACTCCAGACTCCACTTCATCTACTAGCACAGGGAGCCATGACAATCCCGACTGTGGAGATGCTGTTACCAGCCCCCTTTGTTCCTGACTGATGGCACCGAGGACGGTGCCAAGCTTTAAGTGTGGGGAGGTCGGTCAGTACCTGACTTCCGGAGGTAATTTCTTTTTCTTAACACCAATAGGTTATTTTTCTTTTGTTAGGATAGGATAGATTGCATAGAAATAGGTGTTTGCATGCATGTTCTAATTGGTTGAAAAATAATAAGTTCTTTTTAAGATCCTATTTTTGAAAAAATTTCACTAATTTAAATCAAAACTTTTGTGTTATAACTTGTTTGAAGACTGTAAATTGGAACATGAATTATAGCTAAGAACACACAACCCAGTGAGATTTTTGAACCTAATTGTATGGTTACACTATTTAACCATAATATTTTATTCTTGTGTGTTTTCTTCTCTATGACTGTAATTTTTATTTTGTTCCATCCTATATGTCCAATGTTTAATGTATTTACATACTTGCATATGATTGAGGCCATTAATTGATTATTAGCTCACTTATCCCAAATATCCTACCCTTCCATTTACCTTTGTTAGCCACTTTGAGCCTTTTAATCCCCATTTGTTCTATATTTTACCACATCACTAGCCTTAAGCAGAAAGACAAATTAAACACCCTAATTGAATCTTTGGTTAGCTTAAGATAGAGATTGTGTGTCAATTAAGTGTGGAAAAACTGTGGGAACATGGGTTAATAAGGGAATATGCTATGTTTTTACTCTGATAAAATATTGGAAATTTGGGTACCTACTCATGTGAGACCAGAAAAATTAAAAATCCATGTGCATTGATATGTTATGTTTACTTTTATATAAAAAAAAAGAGAAAAAAAATAAAAGAAAAAAATATAATAAATAAAAATATATATTTTTAGCATAAATAAATAAATAAATAAAGGAATAAAATTACCCCAGTGCTAAGTTTAATAAAAGATCAATGCATATGTGATAAAATTAAAGAAAAGTTTATATATGAGTATGTGAAAAATACAAAAGTGAGAATTTTGGGTAGCTATGCATAATTTTAGAGTACGTGTGTATGTTAGGTGATAGCTTAGGTTACTCAAAGATTCAATTTATAGCTCACTTAGCCATACATATATCCTCACCCTTACCTTAGCCCCATTACAACCTTGAAAAGACTTCATGATGTTTGCATTAGTGCATTAAATATTTGTTGATTGGGTAGATGAAGAACAAAGTTTTAGAAAGCATGAATAGAGAAGACTAGAGTGGACTACCCTATACACTTGAGAGATTAGAGTGCACATACACTACCAATAAGGATTCAATGCTTGATTCTATGTTCCCTGCTTTCACGAGCTATCTTCTTACAAGTATAATTGCTTCTTATTGTATGATTTGAATTAGTGGAATTTGATTTATATTTGTCTTGATGAACTTGTTTACTTTTAACCAAGTGGACAGAAGCATCTTAGCATATAGTTGCATTCATACATAGGTTGCATTAAATTGCATTACATGAGTCTTACTTTCCCCCATTCATCATTTCTATCTCCTTGAGCTTAGCATGATGACATGCTAATGTTTAAGTGTAGGAAGGTTGATAAACCACTATTTTATGGTTTATCTTGTGCTAATTTGAGTGGTTTTTATCAACTCTTTACTCACTTATTCATATAAATTGCATGGTTTTACATTTTCCTTCCTAATTTTGTTCTATAATTGGAAACTTGCTTCCCAAATTACCAAAAAATTAATTCTCCTTTACCATTCGATGCCGTGATATGTGTGTTAAGTGACTTCAGGCTCTATAGGGCAGGAATGGCTTAGAGGATGGAAAGGAAGCATGTAAAAGTGGAAGGAATACAAGAAGTTAAAGGAGTTGCTAAGCTATCCAGCCTGACCTCTTCGCACTCAATGAATCATAACTTGAGATACAAAGGTCCAAATGAGGCGGTTTCAGTTGCGTTGGAAAGCTGACATTCGGGGCATCAAAATGATATATAATTTGCCATAGTTAACTTAAAGATAAGTGACGCGCACACGTGAATCCACGCGCACACGTGGATCTGAGCAAATCCAGCGACCTGTACATTTCTGAAATCGCCCCTAGCGATTTCTGGTCTATTTCTGACCCAGTTTTCGACCCAGAAAACACATATTAGAGGCTATAAAGTGGAAAAATTCTTTCATTCATTCAAAAATTCACAATTTTAGGTTTAGATGTAGTTTCTAGAGAGAGAGGCTCTCTCCTCTCTCTTAAGTTTTAGGATTTAGAATTTCTTCTTTCAATTTCTTCCCAATTCCAGGTTTAATGTTCCTTTAATTTAGTTTCTCTTCTACTTTTATTTGTTCTAGTACTTTGGTTTATTTATTTTCCTTGTTGATTCTATTCTTTTCCAATTTGGTTTATAAACTACATGTTAGATTTGATTTCTTATTTAATGCAATTTGAGGTATTTCATATTTATGATTTTAATTTAGCTTTTTACATTCTTAACTTTAATTGATGAATTGATTAATTGGAGACACTTGAGTTATCAAACTCCTTTGTTGATTGATAATTGAAATTTGCTGGTTGATTTGGATCCCTGTAAAGCTAATCTTTCCTTAGGAGTTGACTAAGATTTGAGGAATCCCATTGATTAGTCCACTTGACTTTCCTTTATTTAGTAAGGGTTAACTAAGTGAGAGCAATAAACAATTTTCATCACAATTGATAAGGATAACTAGGATGGAATTTCCAGTTCTCATACATTGCAATGGTTTTCATGATTATTAATTTACTTTTTTGCCAATTTATTTTCTTGTTCTCTATTTCAAAAACCCAAAAAGATACTTTTTCATAACCAATAATAAATCATACTTCCCTGCAATTCCTTGAGAGACGACCCGAGGTTTAAATACTTCGGTTATATATTTTATTAGGTTTGCTTTAGTAACAAACAATTTTTTTTGTACGAAAGGATTCTTTGTTAGTTTAGAAACTATGCTTACAATGAAAATTTATTTGTAAAATTATTTACTAGCAGAAAACCTATTCGTTCACTTCTGCTGGTGCTTCTGCATAATTTTGGGAAGAAGAGGAGAGGAAGGGGTATTTTTGTCCGAATGACGGTTTTAAAACAAACTGAAACCTTACCATTTTGTAGTAAAAAAAAAGTTGGGGACGAAATTGATTTTCGGCCTCTACGTTGGAGACCAAAATCGTACTTAACCCTTAGAATAATCATTCAAACATCTAATATATCATTGTTGATATTTTTTAATATTTTTAAGAAAATAACTAGATTTCAATATTTGAAGTTTTGAACTAATTTGGGCATTAATGAGACACTTCCCACAAAATTTGGTCATTTACCCATCATGTGAGCACAAATCACGAATATTTAAGCGTGATTTGTTGGCATGAAGGTGAAAAATCGTGATTTTTCTATGCGTCTCCGGATATGTAAATATTATATTATTTTATTTATTTAAAGAAATCCCTTATCTGATTATCTCTCAGTAGTCAAGTATCTCTAAAGAGAGGGCGGAAAAAACTGCCATGAATTGATCGATCAATTTCATCGTCATAAAGGAACATACTTCTGATAAATTTGATGCAAATAAACATGATACTTCACACTAATATGTACATTATCGTGCAACGTAATCATCAAATTTCCCGACAATTCGGAGAAAAAAGAAAAAAATACACCATACTGAAAGATGAAGAGGAAAGACGATCCATTAATAATTTCAAGGCCAAACGAAATCGACAGAGACCCGTGACTCCACTGGATTCTCCAAAATAAGCGTGTTCTCTTGAGTTCTATGGCGGCTGTTGTTGTTATTGCTGTTTCTCATAGCTGCAGCACATGATGAAGAAGAAGATGAAGACAATGAGGGAGGAGGATATGCTGCTATTAGAGATGCAGCATCCCAATCATGGTTCCTAACAAGTTCTGAAACCAGAAGAACAATCGAAGCCATAATAGAGGAATTATTATTACAAGGTTCTTTGTTTTGTGATGGAGCAGATGAGAGGGTCTTAATTTGATGTGTGATTTGAAGGAGGTAATGTCAAAACTAACTATATATAAAGAGTGAGACAAATGAAATATGGTTAGTTGTTTGAGACTTAATGCGGCAATAGAATGAGGAAATGGATTCAATTTGATTCAAGTAGGCGTGGCCTGTTGTTTTGTTTTGATGCGAATCAGAGTCAGCGGAGTGAGCGCAAAACAGTGGTTCGGTGGGTTTGTAGCCGCTGATTTCATTGCCTTGTAATACCGTCTTTTTATTTGTCAGATTGCTTTTAGCTGTATTTGTTGTTGCTTGATATTTCATTTTCCACTTGTTTTTTGAAGGGCAAGTGTCAACGCTCACAATAAAAAGGAACCGCTTTTGTGACATATATTTTTTTTATTTATCTTCAACAATAAATAAGTATTTTTTAAAAAAAATTAATTTTGATATATTATCGTTATAAAATAATTTTATATGTACATTCAATTATATAACATCACACCAGCAAAAATAATTATCTTTTATATGAATCACGTGAATGATTATATAAAAAAACGAATGTAATATACAAATTTTACATTATCAGTACATTAAAATTAAACTTTTTTTACATATTTAAAAATATAATACGCAAAGAACATATTATATTATTTTAATATTAAAAATACAATATATAAGAAGCCAATGTATTCACAATACATAAAGGATGTATCATTTTTTTAAGAGAAAAGGACAAATCTATCGCTAACATTTTGATCGACAGACATTTAAGTTCTTGAAGATTTAAAAATACATTTAAGTCCCTAACATTTTCAAAATCTGGACATATTGATCCTTGAGTCTAATTTATCCAATTTTAAAATCTCTCTCATGTATGCATCCATATCAACCAAGTCAGTACAATAGGAGTTACATTTGATTTTTCTGTTAAATCTGACAGACTCAAGTGAACATGAGGGATCGATATGTCCGAATTTTAAAAATGTTAGGAACTTAAATGTATTTTTAAATTCTCGAGAATTTAAATGTTTAAAGATTAAAAGGTTAAAGACCTATTTGTCTTTTTCTCTTTTTTTAATTAAAAAATTATAACCGAAGATTGTTAGGTTGAGTATGGATGTAAGTATTTTATTTAATGAAAAAATTGTTTGGACTGGTTTAACAAGAGTATAAAAATAAAAAAAGGTGTTATTTTAAAAATATATTTTAATGGTAAGATTTTTTTTCAAATATTTGAGGGTGAAAATTTTATATGTGAAAATTTATTCGATATTATTTTTTTTTTGTAATAATATATGAAGAATTTAAGAGAGTATTTTGTCAATGTGTTGATAATCAAATATTAAAAAAATTACAAATATTTTTTATAGACCGTCTGTGTTAATATTCGGTAGTTTCATTCAATTTCAGATAATATATACAATTTGAGGAAGCAAGTATTCAAAGGATGTTTTCGATTTATCAGCAAACATAAACACAGGGGTCAGTTATTGAGTTATATGTTGAGTTTGAAGAATTAGAGGTTGATTTGGCGAAGCCTAACATCAACTATGGACGGTTTATTGAAAATTTTTTTTTTGTGTTTTTTTTTTCTGCACTGAACGCGGATGTGATTTCACGTTCTGAACGCATATTCACGTAAAACTAGAAATTTTAACTTTTTGCGTTTTTTTGTTATCGATGCATAATTAGTTAAAAAAAATTTATTTTCGACCTACACAGTATGTCCTTTATTTTCTTCTTTAAAAAGGAATACAAAGATCAATTTACCTTTATATCTAGTTTGATGTGACCCTTATTCTAATAGTTTTTTCTATAAAAAACTTTTAGATTTGTTTCGGTCACTACCAAAATAAAAATTTTATTGTTATTTTTTTATTTATAAATATTTTTAGTACTTATATTTTGATTTTTTTACTTCTTTTTTATTGTTATTTTTTATTTATATGGTAAATATTAGCTTTTTTTTAGTATTCTAATTTCTCACGCATGTTATTATTTTTTTAGAATTATTATTGTTTCTTAATTCATATAAAATTTTTTTACCATTTATTATATTGTTCTTTATTTTTATTTTTTATGAATCTTTTTTATTTTTAGTTGACTTTGTTCATATTATTTTTTACTTATTTTTATTATAGTTCTTTTATTTATATGATAAATATTATAAAGTTTTTTTTATATTATTATTTTAGTATTCTGATCTATCAGTAGAAATGATAATGGGTCTCCACTCTCATCCCCGTTTAGTAAAAAGTCTCCCGTCTCTGTCCCATCCTCATTATGGGTCCTCGTTTATTTTCCCCACCAATTCGACCGAAAAACTAGTGAATCAGACCCTGAATCAGTCCGAATTAAACTTCTGACAGTTCTATAAATAATCTGTAGAGAACCGATCAAACCCGATCTGAGCCGAGGTAGTTGACCTGGCGGGTCAATAGAATAAACCACGCTTCTCTACATGTGGGCTCGCAGCATGTTAGATCACAGTAGAAAACCCAGAAAAATCCTTCCAAAAGACCCTCTAGCAACGCTCGAGCCTTGATATCTGCGGGCAAAGTTATCAAATCCGACCTAGACTGGCTGGTTCGACCGAAAAATTGATAAACTGGACCCTGAAGTCAATCCAAATTAAGCTTCTTACCATTTCTATAATTAATCCGTAGAGAACCAGTCAAATCCAATCCGAGCCGAGGTAGTTGACCCGATAGGTCAATGGAACAAACTGCACTTCTCCACGTGTGGGTTAACAAGTAACAACATCCTGGATCATAGTAAAAAACTTGCAAAAAAGTCTTCCAAAAGATCCTCTAGCAACACTCGAACCTTGATACTTACGGACATAGTTATCAAACTCAAATTGAACCGATATGTTCGAATAAAAATCTGATAAATCAAACCTGAATCAATTCGAATTAAATTTTTGACTATTTCTATAATTAATCCGTTGATAACCGGTCAAACCAAATTTAAATCGAACAAATGATCCAGCAGATCAATGGAACAAACCATACTTTTTCACGTGTGGGTTAGCAGCATGCTGAATCACAATAAAAAACCCACACAAAAAAAAATATATATATTTAAAAGAGCCTTAAAGCTTCATTGAGAGCTACTGTATCAGATGCTTCCTTAGTAATTATATGCTAATAATTATATATAACACCAAAGCATTGTCACTAGTTACCATACGTACTTTTATACTATTCAATGTACATAATTATTATAATTATACAAAAGTAAATAAATTAAAATTTATATATAATTTAAAATTTTTGCTAATTTATATTCTAAGGGTTACAACTCTAATTTTTGCACTAACGCAAATTTTTCTTAAAATAATATTTTAAAGCGATTAATTTTATTTTAATGAGTCGACTTCGAATCTCAAAATAAAATAAATGGTAATATAATTTTATTATTATATTATTTATTTATTTTACTTGCTCTAAATATAGTAGAACTTAGATAATAATATTATTATTACTATCAAATTTGACTTTTGCTGATATGAGTAATTATCAGTATTTTTTGATGAGTTTAGAGTTATTAATATTTTATCAAATACCTTTTAATTTCTAAGTTACTAATATTATTTATATTAGTAACTCGTATATATATATATTACTTGTATAATAATATATTCAATTTTTGTAATTATTTGTTTAAAATATTTATAACTTGAACGTTAACCAAAATTTGACACCTGCCCCTTACCTTGCTAAATTACCTTCCATTGAATTAAACCCTTTCTCTAATCACCACATCCATTATAATCAGCCGACCATTCCTTGGAAAAAGGAAAGGAATAGAAATGTGGAATCACATAAAGCAATGGTGTTTCATTAAACATAACATCACCACCAATTAATATCATTTTCTTGTTTTCATTCATTTTCGGCCAAAGCCAAGAGAAAACCGTGAATCAAATTAAACCTATGGCACGTTAATTAAGATTATTATTCAATGAATAATAATTTTCTTGGTTCCTTTCTTTGGCTTAAGCCATTAAGAAAACAAAGATTAATAAAAGCCAAACGTAGCTTATGCATGCATATATAAATATATAAACATGACACATAACCTATTCTATTAAATCACCAAAACATCTTTGTTTCATATTTGTTTCCTTCATCATCGAACTCATAAGAAAGGAAATAAGGAAAGGAAAGGCTGAACCTCGTAAGGAAGAAAACCGTAACTCCACTAAAATTTTCGACTCCAATTTTTTGTGATTAGTAACTCCAATAAAAAATCTAATCCGATAAAAGTATTCGTATCTTTCTCCTTTATGTGTTGACATCATTTTTGTCCGGTAGAACGGTGACGTAGCTCCCCTTTCTCTTGAAGTTCAGCCCTTTAGTGTTCTTGGTAGAGGAATCAATTTTTGACGTTTTCTTCTTCGACAGCTCGATCAAAAAACTTTTTCGAAACTTTGAGTATTTTAATTTCATACGGAGGTAGGATTTCGGTAAATTCTCAATAATTAAATCTGTATTGAATAAGTGATTTGGTGTTGTGATTGATTATTAAATGAGTTTGATTGAGTTTATATTGAATTTTTGCAATATATTGATATATTTGTGAAGTTCATGGCTTGACTGTAATGAAACCAGCAGAGACCGAATTATTTTGAAAATTTCTGGTTAGAATGTCATTGAGGATCAAGTAAAAAATTGGTGAGGTTTGATGGCTAAGAGATAAAATTAAAAGTTACGAAGAATCGATAATCGATCGAAAACGGATTAAAATACAAGTAATATTTTGAAAGAAAAAGGTTCAGGGTTTCGATTTTGGTATGAGAGGGAGATTAGTAATTAAATTTTATTTTTGAAAGGTAACATTGTATTTGTATATAAAAATCAAGGTAAAATTTTGTAATTGTATAAGTTTTCAAGTATTTTGAGTAATAAGTAAATTTCAAGAGTAAAAAGAGTATTTTATAAAAGTTCAGGTTATTTTTATAAATATGAAAATAAGTGAGGGTTCAAATATAATTTTATAAAATATTGAGGTTAAAAATATAATATTAAAAAAGTTTGTGATTTAGAAAGTAATTAATAAAAATTTAAAATAAGATTTTATAAACTAAATTTTAAAAGAAGATTATAAATATTATTTTAAATACTTCTTTAAAATTACTCATTTATATTAAAATAAATTATTATTATAATTAGTATTTATTAAAGATATTATCTTGTAAGAATATCATAATGTGTATTATTAATGATAAAGCAAGCAAGTAGAGTAATCCTAAAAGTTTTAGAAAAAGGCATACTTAATTAAAGAACTTTATAATTCTTTTCTATAAGACACTTAGAGAAAGGCGAGAAAATAATGCTAAAATAATTTATATTATAGAGCAATAGAAAAAAAATATTAAAGAAACCTCTACCACAGGAGAGTAGAAAGCAAAGATTAATAGAATCTAAAAGAATTCCTGCCATAGGAGGGCAGAGTACAGAAAAGAAAAGAAAGAAAGAAAGTAAGAAAGAGAAAAGGGGATAAACAAAGATATTGTTTGGCATTGAGAACGAGCTGAGATGACTGTGTACCTGCTGAAAATGAGCAGAGATATGGTGGTGAGTCCACTGAGATTTGCTTCTAGAGATATATCGGCCAGTTCAGGGGATGGTCGCACTTATAAGATAGAGGTTGCTTACAGAGGTTATCGATACATACATTGACTAGAGAGAGCCTCACCTGTAAGACCGAGGTTGCTTACAGAGGTTATGTTTGCATACATCGGCTCAAGAGAGTCGCATCTGTAAGACAGAGGTTGCTTACAGAGGTTATGGCACTGGAAACCAAACTCAGACAAAGGTTGTTGAGTTACGTCGGGAGTGGGTCGAAACCGACAGATGAGCCCATTACCTGCACTAGGGATAGACATGCATCATGATTGTTTGAGTATATCTTCTATGAATTCTGTTTTCTATGATTGTGTATGTGTTGTGTTTGTTTCTCTTTATGTTCTTTAGTTATTGTATTTGATGCATGATTTGGTTGTTGCTGCTGACTGGGTATACTATTAAAACGGACTTAACTATACTAACAACTCCCAGTTCTTACCACTGCTCTTCCCCTTCAGAAGGAAACAGAAACTCTAGTTAAGATCACCCCTATATATACGAGGACTCGGAGAAGGATATGAAGGTGATAGAGATCTCGTCTTTTGGCTGTAATGATTGATCAGAGACAGTAAGAGTTGATAGCGTGTTTTGGGTGGGGCCTTCAGTTTGGCGTAGAAATTTTGGTTTAGTCTCTCACTTTTGGATGGATCCACTGAGAGATTAGGAGCTATAAATACTGGCTAGGCTAGTTTCGGGCGCTAGCTTAGGGGATTCCTATATGGACTAGGGCTCGGAGTGTTGATTATGTATATAGTAACAAGATGTGAAGGGCTGTACGCTAACTTATGGCATATATGACAGTACCTTTATATGTATGTATGATCTATGATACATGTTATGTATATATATAATGTTGGCCTTGTGTAAGTTTTACCTAATTCCTTTATATGGCTTGTGTATGTTTAATTAGCTGCCCTCGCAAATCTTTTTATAAAAAGTTTTCTAAAAAATTTGACAGTGCGCTAATGCGATTATAGACTTAATAGTAAATAGTTAAAGTTTTGGGTAAGTAAGTTGGTGACACTCGATTTTCAGTATGATCATGACGTACTGGAAATTGGGTCGTTACGCTAAGAGTTTATTTTAAAAGTCCTGTAAAAAGAATATTTGACTAAAAATTTTTGAAAAATAATTTTTTTATATTTTTAATGTATTGAATATATTAAAAATTTAAACGATTTTTATTATTATACTCTTAACCTATATTCTTAGAGCACAAGTTAACTAAATTTATAATTTAACTAATTTTAAATGATGTGAAATATTACTTTTATTACTTAATAATAATGTATTTTTTATTTTATTAAATTTTTTATATATACATTTTATTATTACCGATTTAAACAGTTCTACCAATGACCCAACAGTTGAACCACTGATCCATTGATCCAATAGTCCGATCGGGTCCCCACCCCATCCCTGTCACGGGTCTCCGTTTATTTTTTCCTGTGAGGGAGGCAGATACTTGCGAGTATCTATGGATATTATTAAGTTTAAATTTTTTTTTAAAATATTAACATAACCATAATAAAATCCTATACAATTTAATAAAATATATCAAATCAAACACAATTTAAATACAAATTTAACATAATAACATTCACATAAAATTTTCAACATATAAATTAAAATAAAATGAATTAGAGTTACTTACACGACTTTTATATATATATATATATATATATATATATATATATATATATAAAAGGTTATTTAAGTATATTTCCTTTTCTGAGATTTTGTGGGTCCTTTTTAGCCTCTCTGTCTCAGATAATTCCTACCGGTGCAAGTTTTTTTTGCCATCTCTATCTGTCAAATATGTTATGGATTTTTATGGTATTCTTATTATTTTTTATTCATATAAATTTTATTTTTCTATCTTTTACTACACTATATTTATGTTTTGTGTAAAATTTTTTTATTTAACTTTATTCGTATGACTTACCTTTTATTGTATTTTTTTATTCATATAATATATATTGTTGATTTTTTTATATTATAGTCTCTTTACTACTCAAATCTTTCATGTATGTAATTGTATTCTTTTATGAAATTTTTAGTTTCTTATTTATATGAATTATATTTTTTATTCTTTACTATACTTTATTTTTGTTTTGTATAAAATTTTTTAATTTTTTATTCGACTCTATAAAACTTATAACGTATATTATGTTTAATTATTACAATTTTTTTATAATATGAATTATTAATCCCGTTAAAAAAGATAAAGTAAATAAAAAATTAATCATAAGTAACAATAAAGTCATAAGTAATAAAAATTTATAGTCTAAAATAATACTAAATAAAAAAATATTGAGACTACTAAAAAATGTATAGAATATTTTCTTTTTATTCGACTTTGTAAAATCTGTCATTGTTATTCTTGTGCACTATTTATTATTGTAATTTTTTATAATATAAATTATTCATCTTGTTAAAAAGAAAAAATTAAATAAAAAATTAACTATAAATAATAAAATCATAACTAGTGAAAAATTTGAGTCTAAAATAATATTATAAATAAGATTATTGAGAGTACTAGAATAAGAGTATGCTATAAAAAGAATACTAAATTAATATTCTCACGTTAATACTTAAAATTTTAAAAAAATATAACATATTTGATGAAATATTCTTATGTATATATCTATAATTTATATATTTTTTTAATAGAATAATGAGTAATAATAAATCTCAAAAAATAAAAGCAAACATGGGACACGAACATTACTACAATTTATCCAAGCATGCTTGGATCAAGTTGCTATACTGCAATGTAATGGAACCACTTTTACAAAAAAAAAGTTAGAAATATACTTTATCTCAATTTAATAGAAAAATTGAAAGACAATATGATAAGAGTCAATTAAAAAAATAGGTGGGACAATATTAAAAAAAAATAGTTAATATGGTACAAATTTTTTGGCAAATAAATGAATTTAAGATGGAATTATACTAAACATATTATTGATACACCAAATGAATGGTAGAATAAAAAATAATTGATATGTAATAGTTTATTATTAAAGTAAAAGTTTTAAGTCTATTTTTTATAATAAGTGTTGCATTGATTAGTTGTATACATATAGAAAATTTTCTATATGAAAACCTCAAAAAAAAAATTTTTTTAAGATGAGTTAACTATATTATTACAAATTTACTTGGGTTCCCTTATTTGAGATATTACCTAATAACATAGAAGAAGATGGTGATGGTGGCAGAGCTTTAGTTAGACAATAGAAAATCATATCCCCAAACTTTTTATTAAAAAAAAATTTAACTTTAACATGAGATATTTGAGTTTAATCTTTATCTCTTATATTTGTTGAATAAATTTTAAAGGCCTTTGTTGGCTTCTTTAAAGAAGACATCAAAATTTTTCATTCTATTTTAAAAAAAATAAAATTAAATCTAGAAAGATTATGTAACAAAAAAAGATAAGAATTGTAAAGCCCACATCGGTTGGAGAGGGGAACGAAGCATGCCTTATAAGGGTGTGGATATCTCTCCCTAGCATGACGCGTTTTGACGAGTGAGTGTGGGGGGCTTCGGCTATCATCCCTATCGTCAAAGGTAAAACCATGAGGCCTTGTGTGCCAAAGCGGACAATATCGTGCTAGCGGGTGGTCTGGACTGTTACAGATGGTATCAGAGCCAGAACCCGGATCGATGTGCCAGCGAGGGCGCTGGACTCCCTTAGGGGGGTGGATTGTAAGGCCCACATCGGTTGGAGAGGGGAACAAAGCATGCCTTATAAGGGTGTGGATACCTCTCCCTAGCATGATGTGTTTTGACGAGTGAGTGTGGGGGGCTTCGGCTATTATCCCTATCGTCGAAGGCAAAACCGTGAGGCCTTGTGTGCCAAAGCGGACAATATCGTGCTAGCGGGTGGTCTGGGCTGTTACATAAGAAAACTCTAAATTCTTGTGGTTTGTCCAAGTTTGTGAACCCTATGTTGATTATAATGAAATTGCATGGATTAGATTGAAATTGTGTTGGTTAGGAGTTGAATCAGCGAATTAGAGTGCTTGGAATGGCTGGAATTATTGGGTTTGATTTGGAATCTTGGAAGCTTGAAGTGTGGCGTTTTGAGCTTAGGGAAGAATGGACCAAGATATAATTTTGGTTTCTCGTAGTTAATATGTAATGTCGCATAAAAACTTAAGCTAGTTAACCTTAGGATAAGTTGAATTATGTGATTGGTGCGTACTTAGTGGATAAAGTTAACGGATGTTGAATGGATGTGAATTGTAGTTGAAATGAGTAAGTAGTATTGAAGAATTATATGTTGAATTGATGTGGTGTAGTTTGAGTTGATGGAATTATTATGTATATACATGAATGTAGTAAATAAGATGTTGAGTTATGATGAAGTGTTGGTATTTTGGGTAACTAAATAATTGATGAGTAATGAGTTGGTGTTTGATGAGTTATGATAATGTTTGAGATGGTTTTGTTTAGGATTGAGTTGAATTTGATTTAGGAAACTTGAGTTTTAAAGTTTTGGTAAAAACAAATTTTTAACTAACTTCGGCGGACCATAACTTGAGTCTCAGATTTTGGATTTGAATGAATTTTGTTTCAATTTAAAGATTATAGAAATCGGATTTTTGTAGAGGAATTTATGGATGTCGAAAGTTGGGTACAGAAAATTGAATTTGACTAAGTTGCAGAAAAGTAAGATTTCTGGTGTGCGTGTGTACGCATGCTATCGTGCGTACGCACAGACGAGAGCGTATGGTTGAGCTCGTGCGTATGCACGAGGGATGTGCGTACGCAAACTCTGAGAATTTGTAAGTTGTGCGTACGCACACTATGATGCGTACGCACATATTAAGAAATTTGGGTGGTGCGTGCACACGCATGCATGATGTGTATGCACGATGCCCTATTTTACACTAAAACTTTGTTTTCACTGTTTGACCTTCTCGGCAAGCCTGTAAACTTCCGAAACTACTGTTTTGATGAGAATTCACAATTTTGAACTATCAACTATTCCTCTAATTTTTCAAACCTCTAAAAATTCTGTTTAAGGTCTAATAGCTAGTGTTTAGGTATTTTGGGATGAGTAAGAGTCTACTAGTAAAATAAAAGGGATAATTTATGTTTTGTATTTAGAGCTGGAGATTTAGGGTTACAGAATACTGTGGGTAGGTTAACTAGAGTGGTTTAGTGAAGTGTTTTGAATTGATTAAAGAGAAGATGTCGGAGTGTAGAGAAGATAGGGTTGCATAAATATATTTTAAATTTTAATATTAACAAACTAATTTTTAAAGGAATAATTGTTTCATCTGAGCACTCTTTCTTGAAAGTACAACCCCAGGAGAAGGTGGAAGGTGAGGATCCCCTTCTTTGTTCCTCTTGGTATTGTAAAATCTCCTCCAGCGAGATGGTGGGAGATTAGGATCCCCTCCTTTGTTCCTCATGGATATATGAGAACGTTCCTCCTAAGTAAATGCAAGGGTGTGGTTTGCCCCACTTGCTCCAGGTTGGTTAGTATTGAGGCTCTCCGGGTAGATGCAAGGGTGTGGTTCACCTTACTTGCTCCGGATTATAATGATTTGAGCTTCCTGGGTAGTAGTAAGGGTTGTAGTTTGCCCCACTTGCTCCAGGATGGAAATTTTAAATTATTTGCATCTCATTCCTTTGACCCTATGTCGTAAGTGTGGCTGGACACTTATACCTTTCTGGATGATTATGAGTTTTTGAGCTTGGGGATGTGTACACATAGGGATTGTTCAGGGTTAGCTACTAGACATGTCGAGTTTGGCTGGATAACCGACAGATGAGACTCATCGGCCATAGGGTAGACATGCATCATGTACATTTGTATGACTTGTTTGAGTATGCATACTTTGGTTTGCCTAATTGACTATCCATGCTTATCTGCTATTTGTTCTACTGGTTGTAATTGCATTCTATCTGTGTTTTCTTTGCCTGTCTTGTATGTCTTTATAACTAAGAGATCCCTCATGCTAGTGGAGGTGACGCTTTGGGTAGTTCCACTGGTGATTGGGAGGTTTGGGTCGATAGGAGATGAAGAGTTAGATTAGAAACAAAATTCCTTAGATAGAGTACTGGATTTTTGGTTTAGTATAATCTTTAAGTTAAAATCTGAGTGTCGGAGTTATAGGAATGCCTCTGACTTTTTCGGGATCTTATATATTATCTATGTGGGCACCTCTACTATGCTGAGAACCCCCGGTTCTCATTCCATACATATTTTGTTATTTTTCAGATGCAGGTCGAGAGGCATCTTATTAAGTGTTTGGAGAATTCTCGGTGGAAGCAAAGATTTCACTCTTGGGTTATTATATTTTGAGTTTAGGCTATGTATATATGTGTATATATACTCTCCACGGTATATATTGAATTTTGTCCCTCTTAGAGGTTGAATTGGAGAATAGGTGTTTATCTTGTAGTTTGAGTTATACTTTTGGGATATATATGTACACTCTGGCCGGCCTTAGCTTCGTAGGTCGAGTTTGAAGCTTGATATCTATACCCTTGGAGCTTTGATCTGTATATTTATGTTTTTAGCCTTCTTTTCAATCTTGTTTATCCTTCCTTTCTTTTTCGTCTATCTGTTTTTCGTGTATTTGATCGTGAGTGACGCGATTTTCTGTTTCGCTTGCTTAGCTTCTTTTTCAAAGCTCCTAGCTATATTATCCTTGTTATATATGTATGTATTTTTGTTTTTAGAGGTCGTAGTTCCTCACCACCCTTGATTTACGTCCTAGGCGTAAAGTTCTGTGTGGTAGGGTGTTACACTATATAAGCATTTTTGGATTTTGTTACATAAAAAAATTAGTAACGATTTTGTTTATTATACCCATTCATTTTATAAAGTTTAGTTTTGAAATCAACTGATTAAACATAATGCTTTTAAAGTAACCTCTTTTATAAAAATTGATTTATTTTTAACGTTAGGAATATGGTGATATGTCATGCAAATATTAGTCAGCCAAAAAGAAGGTCTATATTTAGCTAAATTACATATACATATTGATGGTAACTATATGCTTGGGTAACTAAAGTTAAACTTAAATCAATGCTTATTATTTATGTGTACAATAATCTTTCCAAATAAAATTTATTGTTTGGCCAAATAATAAACATTAAACTTTGTGTTTATTTTTTATTTAATTATGCAACCACTAAACCTTACCTCGTGTCGTAAAGTAAAGGTTAATCAAAGGTTATGACAAGTCTAAAGCTTATACATATTATATAGATGGAAATGATATATATTCTAGAAGCCCGATGAAGGATTAAGCTCAAAAACAGAGTTCGAAAAATGCAAAATGTACTCATGAAGCTATACTAAACGAAGCACAAGATATACGTACGGATATCACGACATATATATAGATATATCAAAATATAATAGTCATAAGATTCTAGCCGTGGCTCACGGAGTTTAAGACGGCTATTTATATATAGACAATACAGAGTTTAGAAAGTTAAAACAACTTATACAAACTTCCTCTCAATGTAAGCCTCTAGGCCAAAAATAAATACAAAAGTGAGAGATCTAAGTAAAATAATCAAAAAGACTTCAAAACAAGATAGCAATCCTCCGCTCTGTCACCATCAAGCAACTCACCGAGGTGGGTTGCAACCTGCATCTGAAAAACAACAACAGAGTATGGTATGAGAACCGGAGGTTCTCAGTATGGTAACAGTGCCCAATGATGTAAGATATAAGACTCCGGGACGCCAGAGGCAATCCTAGAACTTCATATCCATCACAAGATTCAACTTAAAGTATAACTAAAACATTAAAACATCACTTAAAACCATAATGATAAAGGGGTATTATAACTTAGTGAATTTCTAAACTAACAACTCTCCGTTGTCCCACAGCCTTCACCAACCTATCCTCCATGCGATCCCATCGCCACCGCCTTCCGAACCTCCTCAATCCCAATAGAATACACAAATAATACAATGCAAGTAAAGCACAAGTATAAGCATATATGTCAAGTAATTCAAATAGACAATTAGGCATGTTATACAATTAGGCAAGCAATACAAGTCGGCAAAGCAAGAAAATAGATAAAAGATGCGCATGATGAATGCCTGTCCTATTTGGCTGTGATATCACATTGTCAGTTCAACTGCCAACCCGACACATCTCCATGGAGATGTCATCCTTCGGTCTCATAATGGGAACCCCCGAGATATCGTGCCCAGATCACAGTTCAGGATGTCAGTGCTTGCACACTATAGTGATTCTGAAGGGATGCAAGCGGGATACTCTTGCCACGGACCTCACATCTCAACATAAGCGGGATTAACCACCGTCCTTACGCCGCCGCCGTAACCTCGACAGGTGGGATTAACCACCGTCCCTGCTAGGTGCATAGCGTCTCAATAATCTCATTAAAATATTTCATCAGTGGTTTGCATAATCATTTTATTCAGTACTCAGTAGTTTACCACTATCACAATTCATTCCGAACTCATTAGTTCACCACTTTCACAATTTATTCCGAACTTATTAGTTCACCACTTTCACAATTCATTATCAATAATCACCAACACCATATGCCGCCTCCTCACTCAACCAAAACTGTCCTCAGTACTCCAGAAACTTAAGCCTCCGTTCTCTAACTTTTTACCAGAAATACCGAATTAAATTCACCTAGAACCTTCTCTATGTTTTGACATCCAAAAAAAGGCCAAACATTCTTAGATAAGTGTCACGGAAGTTTACAAGCTTGCTGGGAAGGTGAAACAGTTAAAAACAAGGTTTTTATTGAAAAACAGGGTAGTGTGCATACGCATAGAGGTGTGCGTACGCACAGAAAGTAAAATCTTCATTTTGTTTATAGGCATGATGTGTGGAAACGCCCTCAACAGAATGCACCTTCCAGCATGTGTGTGCGCACAGCTTGCAAAATTCAGTAGGTGGTGTGTGCGCACAGAGCGTGCTAGCACTTCCAATAGTAGGCATCCCCCTATGTGTGCGTGCGCACAAGAGTGTGCGTACGCACGTTTTCAAAAATACACAGGGTGTGTATGCGCACAAGGATATGCGTAGACACAAGTTAAAAATTGCCACTGATCATAGCACGCGCACAGCAGTGTGCGTGCACACATAAACCAGAAATCACAAATTCTGCAACATCACAGAATTCAGATTTCTGACACCAACTTTCAATGATCCTGTCTTTCTCTACAAAATTTAGATTTCTACAAAATTAATACCGTTTTAAAGCTCTTTGAATTACCTTTGATTTGATATAAAATTCATTCCATTTCAAAAACGGTAGTTCAATATATGATCCGTCAAAGTTCACAAAAATCCATTTTTACCAAAGATCACTAAATTCTCAAATCCTTAAAGTTCATAACCAAAACCAACTTAAAATCACACCAAACTCCAATTTACCTCATAACTTACCTTTTGTGTCACAAATCACCATTTACACCAATTTCCATTCACATTACATATTCCTCAATCTCAATTATCAATTATTTCACACTATAATATTTCTCAACTAACACAATCATCCATCATCTATATATCACCAACAATCATCATGATCAATCTTAATCTCAATCTTTAACACCATTTTATCAACATCACAATTCATCAAAACAACCCAAAATCATCAAATTATCATACATCATCATACAACAATTTCAACAACCAATTTAATCCAATCCTATCCTATGAGTCACTAGCTTAAGTGTCCAGAAATATTATATATTACATAGAGGAAATTGAAACCATACCTTGGCCGATTCTCAATATGCACCAATTTACCAAAATGACCTCAACCAAATTTCCACAAGCTCTCAAGCCACCAAATCCACTTCCAAGTTATTCAAGTCACCAACATTCTCCATACAACACCAATTCAAGCTATATACACATAATTCATAACTAAATCAACCTAGAGTTTCATCAAAATTACAATTTCACAAGGGTTAAGAATAAACTCACCTTATCCAAGATTGATTGGATCAAACCCAATAGGAACCAAAGGCTAGAGTGTACCTAAACACCCAAAATCACAAAATTTTACTCAATACAAAACCCAAAAACTCAAAATTCTTAGAGCATGAAACTGGACAGGGAATTTCAAGAATCTTACCACAAGACTTAGCTAGAAATGACGGGCTTGGCGAGAGCTTCGCGTAGCCGCTGACGGCATGCGAATCGAAGCACTATAACTCGAGATATGTCCACCAGAAGTGATGAGAAGTGAATAGTGTTTTTGAAACCCCTTCCTCTCTTCTCACTTCAGCTGCAGCTCTCACTCTCTAACGGTTATGGTGGCTGAACGAGGGTCGTTAATGTGTTTTTATATGTTGGGCTTGGGCCCAATCCAACCCGTTAGCGTTTTTGGCCCGTTTGCCCCAATTTCGGATCAAACATTTAAAATTAATGCCTGATTTTCAACTCTAAATATTTTTCTAAAGTTTTCTACTGTTTTTAATTATTCTCGCACAGCATCGGACCAATTTAAGCCGGTACTGCCGGTTCATTTACCGGTTCACATTTTTATGCGTTTTTTCGTAGAAAACTACATTTTCCAACTCAGAAAAATCTACTGAGTCCGAAAATCATATTTAAAAGTTCTAATTCACATTCTAAATTTTTGGACCCTATTTTGGGAAATTTAATTATTTAATTAAACGGTTAATTAATCGCGGTTCTTACATCAGCGACATGCAGGATTATAAATAAGGTTATATATTCAACTCTAGGGGAGAAAAGTATAGTCTCATTAGGTATCTCAAGAAAGTTATACAACTAAAAAATGCATAAGATTTATTATACTTCAGTAATAATCTGATGGATAACGAATTTATACACTTACAGTTATTGTGTATTTTATTAGTATCTTTGTCAGATATTTGAGTCAGAGAAGATTGAATCACTAAATAGTAGACAACCAAATTTTGCTATACCAAAATATTACATGTTCATACATATGAAGTCAGAAACTAAAGTTGGAGATCATTTGGTGTTTAAATTCTGATTTTGTTGGATGTCAAAACAATTTTAATTCATTGCAGGTATATTCATATGTTCATTGAAAGAGTTCTTTGAAAAAATGTTGATAAGATATTTATTACTCTTTCCACTAAAGCACTTGAATATAAAACACATTTTGAATGGCATCCGATTACGTGACTACAAACACATGTCACAAATTATGAATATATATTTGAAAGACCACTTGAGTTATTTTATGATAATGTGTTAGTAGTCTAATATTTTAAATTGTTATTAAACAAGAGAATTCAGAGTGTTTAAGTGCCTAATGAGCAAATTAGCACAAACTCTATAAATGTATGCATATTTAGTTTATAAAAAACAAACGCCAAAGTCTTTTGTGCAGATACTATTCATATGAATGTCAGCGGCGAATTTAAGGGGGCTAAAGTGGCCATGATCTCACAACTAGAAAATGGATTAATACAGACAGATTTACAGACGGATTTAGTCTTTATTACAGACGGATTTTTGGTTACCAACGAAATTACCGACAGATTTTGTCCCTCTGTAAAAGCGCCGTCGGAAATTATTTACCGACGAATTTTTTTCGTCAGAAAATTACAGACGAATTTTTACCAGTTACCGATGGATTTTTCCTCTGTAAATTTTCTATCCATTTCCCAAAGGCGACGAACTTTCCGACGGATTTTTCGTCTGTAATTACAGACGGATTTTTAGACGGATTTTTTTTCTGTAATTACAGACAGATTTTCTGACGGATTTTCCGTCTGTAATTACAGATGAATTTTCCGACAGATTTTTCGTCTGTAATTTGAACTTTGAAAAATCATCCCACATTCTGATTACAGATAGAAAATTCGTCTGTAAATCCGTCAGTAAGGTAAAATAGAATTTTTTTATTTTTCTAAATGCAAAATAAACTTGTTTTCATATAAAATAAATATAAATTTAATACAAATTTTTATCTAATTTGTATTCGAATATTTATAATATTTCAAAAAATAAACAAATTCATCGTATTATGAAGTACTATAAACAAGCAAGTCAATATAATTCAAAACATAAACAAAATGTATTGATCATCAACTATAATTCCTAGTATATTGTTCAACTATACTAAAACTATCAGCTATAGTCTTCAATGTCATCTTCATCCTCATCATCATCATAGTCCTCATCCGAAGACATTGAGGGTGGCGACGGTGGTAGTGGAACTGCACTAGAACTACTTGACGCTCTAACCTTCTTATAATAGCTAATCTTTCTTTTGTGACACATTTAACTTGGACAATAAGAGCTATATTTCTCACTGGAAGTGCTAGTTTCCACAACAGGACTTCTGGTTGCCACAGGAGAAGAATCAGGTGATTGTTTCTTCTTCTCAGCAGTAAGAACTTGAGAGAGAGCAGCTACTGCTGCTGCTCTTTGTGATCCTTGACTTCTTCCAGTTGTCTTAGGGCTAGAACTTTTGGTTCTGGATGATGATTTAAATGCAGAGTTTAAAGCAGCCAAAGCTTCTGCTCTTTGTCTTGGTCCTCCTTGATTCAGCCCATTCAATCTATCCTGTGACTGTGAGAGTAGAAAGTATTAGAAAGAAAGGCAAGTTCCAACGGAGTATGAAATCATCATGATCTGTGACTTGATTTGGAGATGTTCAATTTAATTTAAAAACTATGATATCTTTCCTTCATTTTTCTTTTTGGCAAATTTAATTTAAATACTATGATATTCTTTCCTTCAATTTTCTTTTCGGCAAAGATGGAAAAACCTGAACCTGTACCTACCTAAATATAATTATTAAATTTACCACTAATAACAAAAGAAAAGATACCATATACAATATGCTTAAATGCTTCATCATTATCCTACACCCTCTTGTTAGGAGAACCTACTTTTGGTTGAATTTCATTGACTATAAAACAACAAAGAAAAACATAGTTTATACAATCTTAAATATGTTGCCATACCATACTGGATGTCATATCAGAAGATGAATTAAAGGCATTAGACAAGGCAGAAAGCTTCAGCTCTTTGTCTTGGTCCCCCTTGACTTGGCCCATTAGACTTTTCCTGTCAACATATTCAGCAAGCATAGTTAAACAGATATTCATTGCACAACATATTTACTGTACAGCATTAGAGTAAGAAAAATAGCAAAATTTTTGTTATCAGAATTAATAACTCAGGTCTATACCTCTACAGCATGGCGAATCCCGAAGAGTAATGTCACCTTTTTCTGGAAAGAGTTCCCCTGTACCTGCATTGCATCAGGAAATAATCCATAAAGTGGCTCATTTTGAAACATGGACATGCATATGGATTACCTAATCAATTTCAGAAATCACACATATATCCGATATACTTCAGCTAAGTATATGTATTGATAGCATTATGTAGCACTATAATAAATATAATAGTAACTTTTACATGCAGAAAACTGTAATCAACAACTGCAGAGGATAATAATTGCCAGAACAAAGTCATTTCTAAGAAAATAAGACAAATAAAAAATTGGAATTATGTTATGTTGTAGCACATACCGAAGCTTTAGCATGGTCCCATGGAAAGTATGTTGTGAAAAAGCATGGTTCATTCCTTTCTGTTACTTTATATAGCGGTACCCGAGGAGATAGTCCCTCTAGTGATACAGCCTTATCTATATAGCTCTGAGAAAATTTTCCAGAAGAAATCAAGTAAAGGACAATATGAGAAATAAATGCTCGAATCTGTTGAGCATGTTTACCTGGCCAATTTCAAAATCATTTTGTTTTTCTTTTGGGTCCACAGACTGGCCAATCCAAACAAACACTTCTGCACTTCTTGTACAAATCAATCAAATCATTTTTCTCTGAGTCAGATCCCCTATAGTTTGCTTCAAACTCCTCAATATCAGCTTCAGTGACCTGTTAGCAAGTATCATAAAACCTTGTAAATGCAAATAAGAACTGTGCGACAAGAAATCAGAACAAAATCAGGATCTACGCAAACAACCTTCTTGTACATTGTTCTAAAGTAGTTGTGAAGATTCTTGACAACATCCCCGGCAAGGTTCTGATTTTCAGAAACAAATATAAATGAATAATGTTGATGTACATGACACGGAAAAAAATGCTGAAATGCTTATATTGCATTCTGCTGTAATAAAATCATCATAACAAGAGCAGATTCCTCCACCAATAGTTGACAGACCATAAAAGTTTAATTTGAATGAATCTAGAAAAATGCAAATTACAGATATGTTATCTTGTGGTTTCAATGTTGTAAATGCATCTACAGATACGAGAAACCAAGAACACTCACAGCATCATCAACACAACTAATCTTATCATAAATGGCTCGCTTTTCTTCATCCCCAAGAATCGAGATAACATTTTTCAGTTGCTGAAATTTTGCTTTAGCTCTTGTAAATGATTAATTGAACCATAAACATCAAATTTAATAGATGGTCAGAGGCCTAATTAGACAAAAACCTGTTTGATGCTATTGTTAAATGGAGTGTTCAAAGAGCTTCAATAGTATTTTGCTGAGAAGATACTAAATTTTTATGGATATTTCAAAAATTTTCAGAATATTAAAGGGTACAATGGAATCTTTGGATATCAACGTGGCTCCACCCTGCTTACTGTAAAACAGAAAACATTAGATAAATACCTCATCACCAGGGTTCTTGTCAGGATGCAGCCTCAATGCTAACTTGTAATAAGCCTTCTTTATTTCCTGTTGTGATGCTGTTCTCTCTACACCAAGTACCTAAGAGCAAAGAAGCAACAGGTTAGTGTCCAAAATATCAGTGCTCTCTGCGCATTGATACAAATCAAGAAATGGAAACGGGTAAGTCATATACTCATATCTCAAAGAGTAGATGATCACCTAAGTCTTGATTAAAAACTCGCATCTGCAAGAAAAAAGCTATTTAAAACAGAAAAGCATTCAAGGAATATTTTAGTTATTATTAATTATAAGTTTATAACTAGCATGCCAAAAAAGAAAATGTCCTTAACACCAAGGTGGACATAAAAAATCTTAACTCAATGCATCAAATTGATCTATATTTTCAAAGTCTTCATAGGAAAATAACTCATTCTGTATGTTAAAGACACAAGTACCTTATTATCAATAAACTCATCTACCATCAACAACAATATTCATGAAAAGTACCAAGAACTTCAAACTCTCATCAGTAACAGTCATCCTCTTAAGCTTAAGCTCTTCAAGAAAAGGGTACTTTTCAGCAAACACCACAAGCCAAAAGTGAATATCAGCACCCCAATTTGCAGGAACCAAGTTGAAATCAGAGAAACGTGGCTTCCCTTTCAGTATAACACTTCTTATGTTTGGGAACCTTCGGGTTAAGATCTCAGGGGACACAGAGTAGCAGTTACCTATGAACACGTTCCTCCTTGACCATCTCTCAGCGTTGTACCACTCCTTGCAAACCAGTGACACAGAGCTTCTGTCCTTTCTTGATTTCAGCATCCCAATAACATGCTCAAGAACCTCATCTGGAAAACACGATGAATCTCTTAGAAGGATCACTATCACACTACAGCAAGAAGCAGCAGCAAAAGAAAAAAGATAGTGCAGTGAAAAGAAACACCAAAAATTGAAAAATCATGAGGAAAAAAGTTTCAACAACAAATTTTAAATCAAACTAATTACTAAAATAAAAAAAAAAATAAATCTAACTAAACCTAATCTAATCAAAACCTAAAAATTCACTAATCAGAAAACAAATCTAACTAAACTAATTACTAAAATCAAACTAATTAAACAAAATTAATTGAACTTAACAGAAATTAAAAGAATTTTGAAACCAAAACCTGGAAGCATTGACTGGAGGAGATGATGGCTGCGGCGCTGAGAAGATATGCGAGCCAGAACTGAGTGGGGATAAAAGGAGAGAGAGAGGCGCGGTGGTGGTGGGGATAGACGCTGCTGCAGGTAGCGCCGGCGTGCTGGAGCTCACCTGAGACGAAGAGAATAGGAGCTTGAGCTTGATTTGTTCTGCGAACGAGAAAGAACGAGAGAGACAGGGGCTGTGTTCTACTGGTTCAGTGTTTAAAAGAGAGGAGAAGAAGGAGAAGGTAGATGCGGTGGTTAGGGTAGCGACGGTGGCGCTGTGAGTGAGAAAAGGAGAAGAAGAAGCTCATGCGTGCGACGGAGAAGTTCCTTGAAGGAGAGAGGAACAACTCTGATCTCTGATATTTTGTGTGTGTAAAAGGAGCTCGATTGGGTGGTGATAAAATTATGGTTACCTTAATATTTCCGACGGAAAATTTAAATTACAGACGGATTTTTCGTCTGTAATAATTTAATAAAATGCAGCGTTCTGTCTATTTAATTACAGACAAATTTTCTGTCTGTAACTATTTTCACAAAAAAAATTAATTTTACAGACAGATTATCGATGGATTCTGTTTTTCGTCTGTAATTTATGTTAATTCTTTTTTTTTTGTTTTTCGACAAAAAATCCCTCTAAAATTCTGTTTGTATTTCCGTGGGATAAAATTCGTCGGAAATATCCGTCTGTAATAACTAGTTTTCTAGTAGTGTGATCTCTCCCAATTTTTTTTAAAAAAATTAGTACTATTATTATTATTATAGATTAAATATATTTTAGTATATTACACACTGAAAAAATTTACATGTTAGTAACTTAATATGCATAAATTATAATGTGTATTATAATATATTAGTAGCAATTAATAAATAGATTTAAAAAATAATAAAATCGTATAAATATATAAATAATTGAAAAGTTATTAAAAAATATAGGTTTAGATTAATGTAAAAAGATAATAACTATAAAAAAAATTTTTGTTTTGACTATTTTTATAATAATAATAATAACAACTGAATAGACTTTTTAAACAATAAAAATTATTAAATCAAGAGTTTAAAACAAGATAGAAGACAAATTTTTAGCAGATTATATAATTGTATATGTTGAAAAAGAGAATGCTTTAAAATTTATTTTAGATGATAAATTGAAATTTTAGTTATGTGAAATATCGCAGAATAAATTAAAAATATCAAATTTCTAAAATATATAGTTGAATGTTGATTTTTATATAATATAATTATTAATTTTGACCTATATACTATGAATTATATTTTGTTCACTTGTTGTTCATGTTATATTTTAATTTATTTTGTATTTAATTTGGTCTTCTCTTATAAATTTTTTGGATCTGCAACTGATGGATGTTATATTATTTTATGATATATTGGTTCAGGTGCGAGTGTGTATTTAAATGTTCATATGGTTTAGACAATTTTACAAATATATATGTTTCTAAAAAAAATATTTAGTTTTATTTTTATTCTGACTCATGATCTCTTAAAGTTTATTATAGTAGGATCAGTTGGAAATAGGCATGCATGAGATTATTTTTGCAAGTAATTTCTAAAATTTTTTATCCAAATTTAATCTATGTCGTTGAGTATATTAGTATGGTGATCATCGTGATTTTATGGTGACACTAATGTATTATGATAATTCCATAACTGATATATGAGACAGACCAAATTGTTAAAGTAATAAAAAAATAGCTTTCTAATTTGCACATAAAACAAGTCCCTAATCTATTCACAGGTAATACATATAACAATCATAATCACAGAATTAAGCTATTTCATATTAAATAACTTATATGACGGTAATTTTGTTTATTGTCATAAATGCTGAATTAAATAAGTCATTATTTTTTTTATTTGAAATTAAAAGATTAAAACTAGATATAATATTTTATTTGGATTTTGAGGTTTAATAATAAGTGTCACATTCAAATATAAATAGTGACTTCAGAGTTTTGGTCCTTAATACATCAAAGTCACCTCCGTAGCTTTTTTTTTTTCATTAGAGGGATTGCGATTCAGTCATATTAAAAATACAAAAAACTTTAGTGAAAGAAAATAAAAAAATCGAAAAATTAAATTTTTTCAATCATATTCACAAATTCAAATACACTTTTATTTTTAAGTATTTATTTTTTAATAATTTAATATAAATAGTCTTAGAGTTAAAAAATTCTAAAAATTTTCAACACATTTCCCTCTTCTTTTCTCGTATAAAAAATCACTTTACAAAAATTTGTTGTATAAAAGTTGCATATTTTTTACAAACTTAAATACAATTACGTAGCATCAGTGTGTTTAACTTTACTTTTGTTTATATATTTGAAATAAATTTCAAATTAATATGCGTTCTTAGTTATTAATATAAGATATATCTAAAATACTTTATATAATTAAAATAAAATAAAAAATATTTAAAAAAATAATTTTTACTTTAATTTAATAAAATTTTAAAATTTATGTCCCATGTCATATCATATTTGTATCAATATTCGTACATTATAGATTCTAATAAAAGAAAAAGAACACATTAATTTAGAAAATAAAAAATATTTTAGCAATATTATGAAATTTTATAACTAAATAAGATTATTTTTTGAAATTAAGTTTTAATTAATATAGTTAATAGTATATTGATTAATTTTCTTAAAATAATATTATTGTTAGAGTTAAAATATAAAAAGATTAATACTATGTCAATATCTTAAATAACACAAATATTTTAAAATAAAAAAGGTACACGTATTTTGAAAGGGAAAATCTAATCCATTAAAAATAATATTTTTTTTATCTTGAATTGTATTTTGCTTTTATAAAGGGGAAAAAAAAGCAAAGAATAGCTACTTAGCTGAAGTAGAGAGTTTTTTTTTTTAATTATTGAAACGAGGATTTAAAGCCAAAATTACAATATAGGTTTAATTAGTTTGTTTGGTCTCTATAATTTTGTAAAATTTTTAATTAGGTTCTTATATTTTTTTTTTAATTGGATTTTTGCACTAATTTTTTTTTTAATTAAGTCCTTTTTAATAATAATTGGCTTAATTTTATAGGGATCCAACTAAAAAAATTAGTATAAAGATCTAAATAAAAAAAAATATAAGAACCCAATTAAAAAAAATTAGTGTAAAGACTCAACTAAAAAAATTATAAAAATTTAATTAAAAATTTCACGAAATTATAAAGAGCAACAGAATAATAAAACCTACAAGATATTAGCCATCTGGGATAATTATCCAGCTAAAGTAAAGAGTTTGGTGGCGAAAGAGGTGGCACCATACAAGAGACAACCAAGGTTTAGAGGCCCATGTTTTTTGAGTTGCCCAACGAATGCAGCAATCTACGTTTGAAGTATTTTATGCCGACCAAAACGATACACTTGCTAACTTTTTTTTTTATGGAAGTGAGATTAATGATATTTATAAATATTGTCATTTTTGGTAATTTTAAAACTTATAGAAAATATATAAATGAAGAGTCTGATTTTTATATTTTAAATTTTTTAATTTTTTTAAAATAAAAATTAGACAGTCTAATTTCTATATATCTTTCAAAAATTAAAATGTCTTATTTATATATCTCAAATTAAACAGTGTCACCAAAAAAACAGTGTCACATTTAAAATTAACATTTTAATCGTTCATAATTTAAAAAAAATATTATTGTCAATTTAATATTAAAAATAAAAATCCGGTGCTGTGTTCTCTGTAAAACACTAAAACCATTGAATCTTTGCCGCCACTCAGGCGGAACTTTTTCTATCAAAATTTTGTAAAACACGGTTGCCAATTTATGTGGTACTAGTTATTTGCTTTAATAATTTAGCAAATTTGTATTTTAAAATTGATAAAGAAAAAATTAAAAACAAAAGGTGTTTCGTAAGTCGTAACCAAAAAGAAAGCATTCTTTATAGATACTATCCAAACTATTCATTATTATACCAATTTGAAGCATTTTTGTTTTCTTATTAAATATTTTAATAAAAATTTGTCAAATTATTGTAGAAAAATTTTATCCTTTTCTCAGCGTACAAGTCAAGATTAATATATTGTGAATTTTGCTAGTTGTTTGAGTATTTAGGAACATTTAAATAAACTTCTTTGATTTGGGTTCTGGAGAGGGGCGGTAAGAGCAAGGAAAAAAGATTAAAAACTAAATTTTTAAAATGATTCATCGAATTAATTTACAGTTCTAATTATTCTAATTTTTTAAATTTAAAATTTGTTATATTATTTTAAAATTCATTTTTGGATATTATATTAATTTTTGAATCTTTTTGAGTCAATGAACAAAATGCTAAAATGACTTTAACTTCTTATCATGTTGGATACATGACTAATCGGTCATTTTAACGCTTAAACAAGACAAAAATGAAAAGATGAAAAAGAGTTTATATGATATGTAAATAGTTTTATTTCTTTTATTCTTTAAAACGACTTCATTTTTATCTTTTTTTTTTTAAAGAAAAAGAACTCAACACAACATGGTAGAGTATAAAGAACAAACAAAAATAAAACTAATCATTATTAACAAACTGAGAAACTCAATCCATAGTCATCTTCGATATTGCTATCAACAATCATAAGAGTCAATATCATACCTGATCTTGCCTGTAAGATAGATCGGCCTCAAGTCCTCGAGAATAGTCGAGCTATGTGCTGCAAGGTTGAACGTCCGTCTCTTGGAATCCGAATTCTTTATGTTCGTCGTGAGCGTGAGAACACGAGCAATATCAAAAGAAGGGAATGTACCTACAAAAGGCACTCCGAAACTTAAGTCAGTGTGTATTCTAGTTTACTCAGGAAAAACTTAGATCTTTGGAAATAGTTTACTTCCCTTTTATATGTGACGAGTTCTTTGTCCGTTATATTCTCGGCATTACTGTTTAACTGAATGATATCGTAACCGACCTTATTTTGTCGTTGGAACGTCGGTTATGATGGAGATGTTATTGTCGCCTAGTTATAGCTCATACTTCCGAATAGTAACGGAAGATGACGAGGTACATCATATGTTGCTAATGGTTATGGGGCCGAGTTATAACGTACAATAATGACGACCATTATTATGAGATAATGATGATCATATCACAGCCCCCAAGCTTAGCCTGAGGAAGATTTTAATGAAGCAGGTTGAGCTTTTTTTGGATGAGTTATAACTCGGTTTGCGTGGGTTAGT
This sequence comes from Arachis hypogaea, assembly GCF_003086295.3. Classification (NCBI taxonomy): domain Eukaryota; kingdom Viridiplantae; phylum Streptophyta; class Magnoliopsida; order Fabales; family Fabaceae; genus Arachis; species Arachis hypogaea. The sequence continues at coordinate 121,839,629 of NC_092051.1, read as the reverse complement.
GGATGAGCCCCCAGATCAACTTACTTCATTAAAAGATGGTTTTGTGTTTTAAATTTGTGGTACGTAGGGAGTCGTGTCCGTTATTTTCTGATGAAAGAGAAAGAGTAATGGTTTCATTTAAGTTTGCTGATTCCCAATGTTGGGTACACTGTTTGATGTGGCTTTGGGAGTGGGGGTTATCATTTGGAACGTTTTGTTCTTTTAATTGCTTTAATCCTTTCAGATTTTTGTTGGCTTTTGGTTATATGCTTGCTTCTTTAAAGAATGAGTAAGAGAGGTATGATTCTCCTTTTCCATTTCTGATCCGTTTCTTCTGCTTTCTGTTTAATCTTGTACTGCTTTGTGAGATAATGGGTTTTGAGAAAGAGAAAAAGGATAAGGTGGATTGGTCTTATGATTGGGTAGGGGAAGATGTTAAATCACGGGTGTCACTTTTCTCTGATGAGGCGGCGGTGAGGGAGGTGGATGTTAATAAAATAGTGTGGGTGGGTTCCGGAGTGAAAGTAGAGTTGTTACCATGTAGTGTGGATGATAGAGTTTATCACCGAGAGTGGGGGTTTGGGTTCTTCTACATGCATAGTTGTGTGCTTGAGGAATTGCGGGTTAGGCTTCCGTTTACGGAGTTTGAGTGTCAGGTTCTTAAGCAGCTCAACTGCGCTCCATCACAGCTTCATCCCAATGGGTGGGCGTTTTTGCGATCGTTTGAGGTTTTGATGGAATTCTTAGAGGAGGTGCCTTCTGTGGATCTATTCTTTTCTTTATTTCAAGCTAAAGGGGTGTGGAAGGGGGGTTGGGTGAACTTCAATAGTACTCCGGGATTTGGGATTTTCAAACTTTACATGTCTTCTTTTAAAGACTTCAAAGTGATGTATTTTAAAGTCAGGAGTTCAGAGGAGGACTTCCCGTTTTTTATTGATGAAAATCTTGCTGAGAAGTTTCCTCTATTTTGGTTCTCGGAGCCGCAAAATATACTCGGCCCAGAGGTGATATCGCCGAGGAACGAGTGTCTGATAGAGTTTTTGGTGGAGAATGTTGATCGGAAAAATTTGATATCGATTTATGAGTTGCTGAAGTGGGAGGAGGATAAAGGTGCTGTTGTAGAGTATTTGGGTGAGTTTTTAGGGCTTATGTTGATGTCTGTCTTTTTTTCTGAAAAGTCTAACATGAATTGTTTTTTGTAGGTGGGAAGTATCCTGGCGTTTCTGCTGCGTCTCTGAGGACGCGGTTCAAGAATAAGAATTTGGAGAAAGAGGTATCTTCATCTAATGCTGAGAAGGTTGTTGGGACTGGCGAGGTTACGCAGCCTCGTCAAGGTCGGAGGAAGGTGATTGTGAAGAAAAGAAAGAAGTCCAACCTTGTGGATTTATCGGATGATTCTGATGAAAAAGAGTTAGGTGTTCCTCTGGAAGAGATACATGCTTTTATTGGAAATCAAAAAAGGCTTCACGAGATTTCTGAACAAAGTGAGGCATTTTCGGTTTGGGGAAAAGAGTATCCTTATATGGCTGTTGTTGACGAGTATTGCCAATCGTCGGCTGATGTTACTCTTGCAAAGGAAGTTGGGGATATGGCTATTGGGCAATATATGCAGGTAATAACCTACTGACTTTTCCTTAATTTTCCTTTGGTAGTCTTATGAGTTTTGGTTTATTTTGTTCTCTAGGTGGTTGGGCTGCGTCTTGCAAGTCTTGGGCGCAGCCAGGAGTTGAAATATAAGGGGGTTGCTGCGGAAAAGGGGGAGGTTTCTGTTTTGAAGGAGGAGTTGGTTAAGTGTAAGGGTCTTGCTGCTGAGCTTCAAGCTCGTTTGACTGAGACCGAGAAGTTGCTGAAGGAGACTAAGGAAAGTTATTCTAAGGATGTGGAGGATTTGAAGAAAAAGGAAAGTGATCTGGTGAACCTGCAAAGTCGTCTGATTGAGGTTACTGCTCAGTTTAAGGATATGGAGAAGAAAAAGGCGGATGAGATATTGGATTCGTTTGTTGAAGGTTTTGAAAGGGCAAGGTTGCAGGTTAAGTTTTTGGTTCCGGATGCCGATCTCTCTGGCATGGATCCTGGAAAGATAGTGCGAGATGGTCAGCTGATTGAAGATGATGGTGACGCAGAAGATGAAGCCGATAATGTTTAGCGTGATTTGTTAGGAAACTTTTTTGAATTTGTTTTGCATATGTAACAGTATAGCCCGTGCTTTTTGAACTTATCTTGAATTAACTTGTTTGAATTTTGAATTTGATGCTTTTTATAAAAGCTATTTGTGATTGTTCGGATATTTTTCCGAGTTTATTGGTGTTGTGGTTGATGATGTTATCTGATGAATGTAGTTTGTAGATTTGCCGAGTATTGGCATTTGTCTGAGCTGTATTGATAGATTGATAAGATCGATTTTATTTGATAGAAAAGAAAAAATAAGATAATATATGTCTCCTATGTATTCGGAGTTGTTTTGAACCTTTTACATACAAAGGTGCAGGTAGGCTAGCCTCGTTAAAATCTCTCCAAGCAAAACCCTTTGGGATAAAATCTTGGTAGTAGGAAAAAGAGTACAAGCCTGTCCCTGTCTTTTAACTATAAAATTTCTTTAAGGAAGACACGTTCCATGTATTAGGCAAGAGTTTACCATCTAGTGATTCTAGCTTGTATGCTCCTTGGCCGAGTGCTTCGGATACTCGGTATGGGCCATCCCAATTGGCTGCTAGCTTTCCATGTGTTGGTGGTTTCCGAGCAGTTTCAGTTTTGCGGAGGACTAAGTCTCCTTTAACGAATGATCTGTTTCTGACCGACTTGTTGTATTGTCGAGCTATGGCTTGCTGCGTTGCGCATTGCTTCAAGGCGGCGAGGTCTCTAACTTCTTCAATGATGTCGAGCTCGGATCTCTGAGCTTCGTCTTGGTTGTCGATATAGGTTCGGATTGAGTTCTGGGAGATTTCCAGGGGGATCATGGCTTCTGATCCATATACCAGCCTGAATGGCGTTTCCTTTGTTGATGTTTGTGGGGTGGTGTTGTATCCCCAGAGTACCTTGGGTATTAATTCGGCCCACAGTCCTTTGGCGTCATCTAGTTTTTTCTTTAGTGCATGCAGGATGACCTTGTTTGCGGCCTCAGCTAGTCCGTTTGCTTGAGGATGTTCAACAGAGGCAAAGTGTTGCTTTATTTTGAGATTCTGCAAAAAAGATTGGAATTTTTGATCGGCAAACTGGCGACCGTTGTCAGTTGTGATATGTTGAGGTATGCCGAAACGGCAAATAATGTTTTTCCAAACGAATGAAATCATTTGTTGTGATGTTATTTTTGCTAGAGGTTGGACTTCAACCCATTTGGAGAAATAGTCAATTCCGACAATAAGAAATTTTACCTGGCCTGGTGCCGTGGGGAATGGTCCGAGTATATCCAAACCCCATTGGTTAAATGGCCAGCTGATATCTGAATGATGCATTTGCTCGGCAGGGATGTGTATCAGTGGTGCGTATCTTTGGCAATTGTTGCATGACCTTATTTTCTGTTAGCTGTCCTGTTTCAAAGTCGGCCAGAAAAATTCGGCTCGGAGGATCTTTGATGTTAGGCTTCGAGCCCCTGTATGTGTGCCACAGATTCCTTCATGTGCTTCTGCTAATGCTAGGAAATTTGACTTTTGCTGATATGAGTAATTATCAGTATTTTTTGATGAGTTTAGAGTTACAAATATTTTATCAAATACCTTTTAATTTCTAAGTTACTAATATTATTTATATTAGTAACTCGTATATATATATATATTACTTGTATAATAATATATTCAACTTTTATAATTATTTATTTAAAATATTTATAACTTGAACCGTTAACCAAAATTTGACACCTGCCCCTTACCTTGCTAAATTACCTTCCATTGAATTAAACCCTTTCTCTAATCACCACATCCATTATAATCAGCCGACCATTCCTTGGAAAAAGGAAAGGAATAGAAATGTGGAATCACATAAAGCAATGGTGTTTCATTAAACATAACATCACCACCAATTAATATCATTTTCTTGTTTTCATTCATTTTCGGCCAAAGCCAAGAGAAAACCGTGAATCAAATTAAACCTATGGCACGTTAATTAAGATTATTATTCAATGAATAATAATTTTCTTGGTTCCTTTCTTTGGCTTAAGCCATTAAGAAAACAAAGATTAATAAAAGCCAAACGTAGCTTATGCATGCATATATAAATATATAAACATGACACATAACCTATTCTATTAAATCACCAAAACATCTTTGTTTCATATTTGTTTCCTTCATCATCGAACTCATAAGAAAGGAAATAAGGAAAGGAAAGGCTGAACCTCGTAAGGAAGAAAACCGTAACTCCACTAAAATTTTCGACTCCAATTTTTTGTGATTAGTAGCTCCAATAAAAAATCTAATCCGATAAAAGTATTCGTATCTTTCTCCTTTATGTGTTGACATCATTTTTGTCCGGTAGAACGGTGACGTAGCTCCCCTTTCTCTTGAAGTTCAGCCCTTTAGTGTTCTTGGTAGAGGAATCGATTTTTGACGTTTTCTTCTTCGGCAGCTCGATCAAAAAACTTTTTCGAAACTTTGAGTATTTTAATTTCATACGGAGGTAGGATTTCGGTAAATTCTCAATAATTAAATCTGTATTGAATAAATGATTTGGTGTTGTGATTGATTATTGAATGAGTTTGATTGAGTTTATATTGAATTTTTGCAATATATTGATATATTTGTGAAGTTCATGGCTTGACTGTAATGAAACCAACAGAGACCGAATTATTTTGAAAATTTCTGGTTGGAATGTCATTGAGGATCAAGTAAAAAATTGGTGAGGTTTGATGGCTAAGAGATAAAATTAAAAGTTACAAAGAATCGATGACCGATCGAAAACGGATTAAAATACAAGTAATATTTTGAAAGAAAAAGGTTCAGGGTTTCGATTTTGGTATGAGAGGGAGATTAGTAATTAAATTTTATTTTTGAAAAGTAACATTGTATTTGTATATAAAAATCAAGGTAAAATTTTGTAATTGTATAAGTTTTCAAGTATTTTGAGTAATAAGTAAATTTCAAGAGTAAAAAGAGTATTTTATAAAAGTTCAGGTTATTTTTATAAATATGAAAATAAATGAGGGTTCAAATATAATTTTATAAAATATTGAGGTTAAAAATATAATATTAAAAAAGTTTGTGATTTAGAAAGTAATTAATAAAAATTTAAAATAAGATTTTATAAACTAAATTTTAAAAGAAGATTATAAATATTATTTTAAATACTTCTTTAAAATTACTCATTTATATTAAAATAAATCATTATTATAATTAGTATTTATTAAAGATATTATCTTGTAAGAATATCATAATGTGTATTATTAATGATAAAGCAAGCAAGTAGAGTAATCCTAAAAGTTTTAGAAAAAGGCATACTTAATTAAAGAACTTTATAATTCTTTTCTATAAGACACTTAGAGAAAGGCGAGAAAATAATGCTAAAATAATTTATATTATAGAGCAATAGAAAAAAAATATTAAAGAAACCTCTACCACAGGAGAGTAGAGAGCAAAGATTAATAGAATCTAAAAGAATTCCTGCCATAGGAGGGCAGAGTACAGAAAAGAAAAGAAAGAAAGAAAGTAAGAAAGAGAAAAGGGGATAAACAAAGATATTGTTTGGCATTGAGAACGAGCTGAGATGACTGTGTACCTGCTGAAAATGAGCAGAGATATGGTGGTGAGTCCACTGAGATTTGCTTCCAGAGATATATCGGCCAGTCCAGGGGATGGTCGCACTTATAAGATAGAGGTTGCTTACAGAGGTTATCGATACATACATTGGCTAGAGAGAGCCTCACCTGTAAGACTGAGGTTGCTTACAGAGGTTATGTTTGCATACATCGTCTCAAGAGAGTTGCATCTGTAAGACAGAGGTTGCTTACAGAGGTTATGGCACTGAAAACCAAACTCAGACAAAGGTTGTTGAGTTACGTCGGGAGTGGGTCGAAACCGACAGATGAGCCCATTACCTGCATTAGGGATAGACATGCATCATGATTGTTTGAGTATATCTTCTATGAATTCTGTTTTCTATGATTGTGTATGTGTTGTGTTTGTTTCTCTTTATGTTCTTTAGTTATTGTGTTTGATGCATGATTTGGTTGTTGCTGCTGACTGGGTATACTATTAAAACGGACTTAACTATACTAACAACTCCCAGTTCTTACCACTGCTCTTCCCCTTCAGAAGGAAACAGAAACTCTAGTTAAGATCACCCCTATATATACGAGGACTCGGAGAAGGATATGAAGGTGATAGAGATCTCGTCTTTTGGCTGTAATGATTGATCAGAGACAGTAAGAGTTGATAGCGTGTTTTGGGTGGGGCCTTCAGTTTGGCGTAGAAATTTTGGTTTAGTCTCTCATTTTTGGATGGATCCACTGAGAGATTAGGAGCTATAAATACTGGCTAGGCTAGTTTCGGGCGCTAGCTTAGGGGATTCCTATATGGACTAGGGCTCGGAGTGTTGATTATGTATATAGTAACAAGATGTGAAGGGCTGTACGCTAACTTATGGCATATATGACAGTACCTTTATATGTATGTATGATCTATGATACATGTTATGTATATATATAATGTTGGCCTTGTGTAAGTTTTACCTAATTCCTTTATATGGCTTGTGTATGTTTAATTAGCTGCCCTCGCAAATCTTTTTATAAAATAAAAGTTTTCTAAAAAATTTGACAGTGCGCTAATGCGATTACAGACTTAATAGTAAATAGTTAAAGTTTTGGGTAAGTAAGTTGGTGACACTCGATTTTCAGTATGATCATGACGTACTGGAAATTGGGTCGTTACGATAAGAGTTTATTTTAAAAGTCCTGTAAAAAGAATATTTGACTAAAAATTTTTGAAAAATAATTTTTTTATATTTTTAATGTATTGAATATATTAAAAATTTAAACGATTTTTATTATTATACTCTTAATCTATATTCTTAGAGCACAAGTTAACTAAATTTATAATTTAACTAATTTTAAATGATGTGAAATATTACTTTTATTACTTAATAATAATGTATTTTTTATTTTATTAAATTTTTTATATATACATTTTATTATTACCGATTTAAACAGTTCTACCAATGACCCAACAGTTGAACCACTGATCCATTGATCCAATAGTCCGATCGGGTCCCCACCCCATCCCTGTCACGGGTCTCCGTTTATTTTTTCCTGTGAGGGAGGCAGATACTTGCGAGTATCTATGGATATTATTAAGTTTAAATTTTTTTTTAAAATATTAACACAACCATAATAAAATCCTATACAATTTAACAAAATATATCAAATCAAACACAATTTAAATACAAATTTAACATAATAACATTCACATAAAATTTTCAACATATAAATTAAAATAAAATGAATTAGAGTTACTTACACGACTTATATATATATATATATATATAAAAGGTTATTTAAGTATATTTCCTTTTCCGAGATTTTGTGGGTCCTTTTTAGCCTCTCTATCTCAGATAATTCCTATCGGTGCAAGTTTTTTTTGCCATCTCTATCTGTCAGATATGTTATGGATTTTTATGGTATTCTTATTATTTTTTATTCATATAAATTTTATTTTTCTATCTTTTATTACACTATATTTATGTTTTGTGTAAAATTTTTTTATTTAACTTTATTCATATGACTTACCTTTTATTGTATTTTTTTATTCATATAATATATATTGTTGATTTTTTTATATTATAGTCTCTTTACTACTCAAATCTTTCATGTATGCAATTGTATTCTTTTATGGAATTTTTAGTTTCTCATTTATATGAATTATTTTTTTTATTCTTTACTATACTTTATTTTTGTTTTGTATAAAATTTTTTAATTTTTTATTCGACTCTATAAAACTTATAACGTATATTATGTTTAATTATTACAATTTTTTTATAATATGAATTATTAATCCCGTTAAAAAAGATAAAGTAAATAAAAAATTAATCATAAGTAACAATAAAGTCATAAGTAATAAAAATTTATAGTCTAAAATAATACTAAATAAAAAAATATTGAGACTACTAGAAAACGTATAGAATATTTTCTTTTTATTCGACTTTGTAAAATCTGTCATTGTTATTCTTGTGCACTATTTATTATTGTAATTTTTTATAATATAAATTATTCATCTTGTTAAAAAGAAAAAATTAAATAAAAAATTAACTATAAATAATAAAATCATAACTAGTGAAAAATTTGAGTCTAAAATAATATTATAAATAAGATTATTGAGAGTACTAAAATAAGAGTATGCTATAAAAAGAATACTAAATTAATATTCTCACGTTAATACTTAAAATTTTAAAAAAATATAACATATTTGATGAAATATTCTTATGTATATATCTATAATTTATATATTTTTTTAATAGAATAATGAGTAATAATAAATCTCAAAAAATAAAAGCAACATGGGACACGAACGTTACTACAATTTATCCAAATATGCTTGGATCAAGTTGCTATACTGCAATGTAATGGAACCACTTTTACAAAAAAAAAGTTAGAAATATGCTTTATCTCAATTTAATAGAAAAATTGAAAGACAATATGATAAGAGTCAATTAAAAAAATAGGTGGGACAATATTAAAAAAAAATAGTTAATATGGTACAAATTTTTTGGCAAATAAATGAATTTAAGATGGACTAAACATATTATTGATACACCAAATGAATGGTAGAATAAAAAACAATTGATATGTAATAGTTTATTATTAAAGTAAAAGTTTTAAGTCTATTTTTTATAATAAGTGTTGCATTGATTAGTTGTATACATATAGAAAATTTTCTATATAAAAACCTCAAAAAAAAAAATTTTTTTAAGATGAGTTAACTATATTATTACAAATTTACTTGGGTTCCCTTATTTGAGATATTACCTAATAACATAGAAGAAGATGGTGATGGTGGCAGAGCTTTAGTTAGACAATAGAAAATCATATCCCCAAACTTTTTATTAAAAAAAAAATTTAACTTTAACATGAGATATTTGAGTTTAATCTTTATCTCTTATATTTGTTGAATAAATTTTAAAGGCCTTTGTTGGCTTCTTTAAAGAAGACATCAAAATTTTTCATTCTATTTTTAAAAAAATAAAATTAAATCTAGAAAGATTATGTAACAAAAAAAGATAAGAATTGTAAAGCCCACATCGGTTGGAGAGGGGAACGAAGCATGCCTTATAAGGGTGTGGATATCTCTCCCTAGCATGACGCGTTTTGACTAGTGAGTGTGGGGGGCTTCGGCTATCATCCCTATCGTCAAAGGTAAAACCATGAGGCCTTGTGTGCCAAAGCGGACAATATCGTGCTAGCGGGTGGTCTGGACTGTTACAGATGGTATCAGAGCCAGAACCCGGATCGATGTGCCAGCGAGGGCGCTGGACTCCCTTAGGGGGGTGGATTGTAAGGCCCACATCGGTTGGAGAGGGGAACGAAGCATGCCTTATAAGGGTGTGGATACCTCTCCCTAGCATGACGTGTTTTGACGAGTGAGTGTGGGGGGCTTCGGCTATCATCCCTATCGTCAAAGGCAAAACCGTGAGGCCTTGTGTGCCAAAGCGGACAATATCGTGCTAGCGGGTGGTTTGGGCTGTTACATAAGAAAACTCTAAATTCTTGTGGTTTGTCCAAGTTTGTGAACCCTATGTTGATTATAATGAAATTGCATGGATTAGATTGAAATTGTGTTGGTTAGGAGTTGAATCAGCGAATTAGAGTGCTTGGAATGGCTGGAATTATTGGGTTTGATTTGGAATCTTGGAAGCTTGAAGTGTGGAGTTTTGAGCTTAGGGAAGAATGGACCAAGATATAATTTTGGTTTCTCGTAGTTAATATGTAATGTCGCATGAAAACTTAAGCTAGTTAACCTTAGGATAAGTTGAATTATGTGATTGGTGCGTACTTAGTGGATAAAGTTAACGGATGTTGAATGGATGTGAATTGTAGTTGAAATGAGTAAGTGGTATTGAAGAATTATATGTTGAATTGATGTGGTGTAGTTTGAGTTGATGGAATTATTATGTATATACATGAATGTAGTAAATAAGATGTTGAGTTATGATGAAGTGTTGGTATTTTGGGTAACTAAATAATTGATGAGTAATGAGTTGGTGTTTGATGAGTTATGATAATGTTTGAGATGGTTTTGTTTAGGATTGAGTTGAATTTGATTTAGGAAACTTGAGTTTTAAAGTTTTGGTAAAAACAAATTTTTAACTAACTTCGGCGGACCATAACTTGAGTCTCAGATTTTGGATTTGAATGAATTTTGTTTCAATTTAAAGATTATAGAAATTGGATTTTTGTAGAGGAATTTATGGATGTCGAAAGTTGGGTACAGAAAATTAAATTTGACTAAGTTGCAGAAAAGTAAGATTTCTGGTGTGCGTGTGTACGCATGCTATCGTGCGTACGCACAGACGAGAGCGTATGGTTGAGCTCGTGCGTACGCACGAGGGATGTGCGTACGCAAACTCTGAGAATTTGTAAGTTGTGCGTACGCACACTATGATGCGTACGCACATATTAAGAAATTTGGGTGGTGCGTGCACACGCATGCATGATGTGTATGCACGATGCCCTATTTTACACTAAAACTTTGTTTTCACTGTTTGACCTTCTCCGCAAGCCTGTAAACTTCCGAAACTACTGTTTTGATGAGAATTCACAATTTTGAACTATCAACTATTCCTCTAATTTTTCAAACCTCTAAAAATTCTGTTTAAGGTCTAATAGCTAGTGTTTAGGTATTTTGGGATGAGTAAGAGTCTACTAGTAAAATAAAAGGGATAATTTATGTTTTGTATTTAGAGCTGGAGATTTAGGGTTACAGAATACTGTGGGTAGGTTAACTAGAGTGGTTTAGTGAAGTGTTTTGAATTGATTAAAGAGAAGATGTCGGAGTGTAGAGAAGATAGGGTTGCATAAATATATTTTAAATTTTAATATTAACAAACTAATTTTTAAAGGAATAATTGTTTCATCTGAGCACTCTTTCTTGAAAGTACAACCCCAGGAGAAGGTGGAAGGTGAGGATCCCCTTCTTTGTTCCTCTTGGTATTGTAAAATCTCCTCCAGCGAGATGGTGGGAGATTAGGATCCCCTCCTTTGTTCCTCATGGATATATGAGAACGTTCCTCCTAAGTAAATGCAAGGGTGTGGTTTGCCCCACTTGCTCCAGGTTGGTTAGTATTGAGGCTCTCCGGGTAGATGCAAGGGTGTGGTTCACCTTACTTGCTCCGGATTATAATGATTTGAGCTTCCTGGGTAGTAGTAAGGGTTGTAGTTTGCCCCACTTGCTCCAGGATGGAAATTTTAAATTATTTGCATCTCATTCCTTTGACCCTATGTCGTAAGTGTGGCTGGACACTTATACCTTTCTGGATGATTATGAGTTTTTGAGCTTGGGGATGTGTACACATAGGGATTGTTCAGGGTTAGCTACTAGACATGTCGAGTTTGGCTGGATAACCGACAGATGAGACTCATCGGCCATAGGGTAGACATGCATCATGTACATTTGTATGACTTGTTTGAGTATGCATACTTTGGTTTGCCTAATTGACTATCCATGCTTATCTGCTATTTGTTCTACTGGTTGTAATTGCATTCTATCTGTGTTTTCTTTGCCTGTCTTGTATGTCTTTATAACTAAGAGATCCCTCATGCTAGTGGAGGTGACGCTTTGGGTAGTTCCACTGGTGATTGGGAGGTTTGGGTCGATAGGAGATGAAGAGTTAGATTAGAAACAAAATTCCTTAGATAGAGTACTGGATTTTTGGTTTAGTATAATCTTTAAGTTAAAATCTGAGTGTCGGAGTTCTAGGAATGCCTCTGACTTTTTCGGGATCTTATATATTATCTATGTGGGCACCTCTACTATGCTGAGAACCCCCGGTTCTCATTCCATACATATTTTGTTATTTTTCAGATGCAGGTCGAGAGACATCTTATTAAGTGTTTGGAGAATTCTCGGTGGAAGCAAAGATTTCACTCTTGGGTTATTATATTTTGAGTTTAGGCTATGTATATATGTGTATATATACTCTCCACGGTATATATTGAATTTTGTCCCTCTTAGAGGTTGAATTGGAGAATAGGTGTTTATCTTGTAGTTTGAGTTATACTTTTGGGATATATATGTACACTCTGGCCGGCCTTAGCTTCGTAGGTCGAGTTTGGAGTTTGATATCTATACCCTTGGAGCTTTGATCTGTATATTTATGTTTTTAGCCTTCTTTTCAATCTTGTTTATCCTTCCTTTCTTTTTCGTCTATCTGTTTTTCGTGTATTTGATCGTGAGTGACGCGATTTTCTGTTTCGCTTGCTTAGCTTCTTTTTCAAAGCTCCTAGCTATATTATCCTTGTTATATATGTATGTATTTTTGTTTTTAGAGGTCGTAGTTCCTCACCACCCTTGATTTACGTCCTAGGCGTAAAGTTCTGTGTGGTAGGGTGTTACACTATATAAGCATTTTTGGATTTTGTTACATAAAAAAATTAGTAACGATTTTGTTTATTATACCTATTCATTTTATAAAGTTTAGTTTTGAAATCAACTGATTAAACATAATGCTTTTAAAGTAACCTCTTTTATAAAAATTGATTTATTTTTAACGTTAGGAATATGGTGATATGTCATGCAAATATTAGTCAGCCAAAAAGAAGGTCTATATTTAGCTAAATTACATATACATATTGATGGTAACTATATGCTTGGGTAACTAAAGTTAAACTTAAATCAATGCTTATTATTTATGTGTACAATAATCTTCCCAAATAAAATTTATTGTTTGGCCAAATAATAAACATTAAACTTTGTGTTTATTTTTTATTTAATTATGCAACCACTAAACCTTACCTCGTGTCGTAAAGTAAAGGTTAATCAAAGGTTATGACAAGTCTAAAGCTTATACATATTATATAGATGGAAATGATATATATTCTAGAAGCCCGATGAAGGATTAAGCTCAAAAACAGAGTTCGAAAAATGCAAAATGTACTCACGAAGCTATACTAAACGAAGTACAAGATATACGTACGGATATCACGACATATATATAGATATATCAAAATATAATAGTCATAAGATTCTAGCCGTGGCTCACGGAGTTTAAGACGGCTATTTATATATAGACAATACAGAGTTTAGAAAGTTAAAACAACTTATACAAACTTCCTCTCAATGTAAGCCTCTAGGCCAAAAATAAATACAAAAGTGAGAGATCTAAGTAAAATAATCAAAAAGACTTCAAAACAAGATAGCAATCCTCTGCTCTGTCACCATCAAGCAACTCACCGAGGTGGGTTGCAACCTGCATCTGAAAAACAACAACAGAGTATGGTATGAGAACCGGAGGTTCTCAGTATGGTAACAGTGCCCAATGATGTAAGATATAAGACTCCGGGACGCCAGAGGCAATCCTAGAACTTCATATCCATCACAAGATTCAACTTAAAGTATAACTAAAACATTAAAACATCACTTAAAACCATAATGATAAAGGGGTATTATAACTTAGTGAATTTCTAAACTAACAACTCTCCGTTGTCCCACAGCCTTCACCAACCTATCCTCCATGCGATCCCATCGCCACCGCCTTCCGAACCTCCTCAATCCCAATAGAATACACAAATAATACAATGCAAGTAAAGCACAAGTATAAGCATATATGTCAAGTAATTCAAATAGACAATTAGGCATGTTATACAATTAGGCAAGCAATACAAGTCGGCAAAGCAAGAAAATAGATAAAAGATGCGCATGATGAATGCCTGTCCTATCTGGCTGTGATATCACATTGTCAGTTCAACTGCCAACCCGACACATCTCCATGGAGATGTCATCCTTTGGTCTCATAATGGGAACCCCCGAGATATCGTGCCCAGATCACAGTCCAGGATGTCAGTGCTTGCACACTATAGTGATTCTGAAGGGATGCAAGCGGGATACTCTTGCCACGGACCTCACATCTCAACATAAGCGGGATTAACCACCGTCCTTACGCCGCCGCCGTAACCTCGACAGGTGGGATTAACCACCGTCCCTGCTAGGTGCATAGCGTCTCAATAATCTCATTAAAATATTTCATCAGTGGTTTGCATAATCATTTTATTCAGTATTCAGTAGTTTACCACTATCACAATTCATTCCGAACTCATTAGTTCACCACTTTCACAAGTTATTCCGAACTTATTAGTTCACCACTTTCACAATTCATTATCAATAATCACCAACACCATATGCCGCCTCCTCACTCAACCAAAACTGTCCTCAGTACTCCAGAAACTTAAGCCTCCGTTCTCTAACTTTTTACCAGAAATACCGAATTAAATTCACCTAGAACCTTCTCTATGTTTTGACATCCAAAAAAAGGCCAAACATTCTTAGATAAGTGTCACGGAAGTTTACAAGCTTGCTGGGAAGGTGAAACAGTTAAAAACAAGGTTTTTATTGAAAAACAGGGTAGTGTGCATACGCATAGAGGTGTGCGTACGCACAGAAAGTAAAATCTTCATTTTGTTTATAGGCATGATGTGTGGAAACGCCCTCAACAGAATGCACCTTCCAGCATGTGCGTGCGCACAGCTTGCAAAATTCAGTAGGTGGTGTGTGCGCACAGAGCGTGCTAGCACTTCCAATAGTAGGCATCCCCTATGTGTGCGTGCGCACAAGAGTGTGCGTACGCACGTTTTCAAAAATACACAGGGTGTGTATGCGCACAAGGCTATGCGTATACACAAGTTAAAAATTGCCACTGATCATAGCACGCGCACAGCAGTGTGCGTGCACACACAAACCAGAAATCACAAATTCTGCAACATCACAGAATTCAGATTTCTGACACCAACTTTCAATGATCCTGTCTTTCTCTACAAAATTTAGATTTCTACAAAATTAATACCGTTTTAAAGCTCTTTGAATTACCTTTGATTTGATATAAAATTCATTCCATTTCAAAAACGGTAGTTCAATATATGATCCGTCAAAGTTCACAAAAATCCATTTTTACCAAAGATCACTAAATTCTCAAATCCTTAAAGTTCATAACCAAAACCAACTTAAAATCACACCAAACTCCAATTTACCTCATAACTTACCTTTTGTGTCACAAATCACCATTTACACCAATTTCCATTCACATTACATATTCCTCAATCTCAATTATCAATTATTTCACACTATAATATTTCTCAACTAACACAATCATCCATCATCTATATATCACCAACAATCATCATGATCAATCTTAATCTCAATCTTTAACACCATTTTATCAACATCACAATTCATCAAAACAACCCAAAATCATCAAATTATCATACATCATCATACAACAATTTCAACAACCAATTTAATACAATCCTATCCTATGAGTCACTAGCTTAAGTGTCCAGAAATATTATATATTACATAGAGGAAACTGAAACCATACCTTGGCCGATTCTCAATATGCACCAATTTACCAAAATGACCTCAACCAAATTTCCACAAGCTCTCAAGCCACCAAATCCACTTCCAAGTTATTCAAGTCACCAACATTCTCCATACAACACCAATTCAAGCTATATACACATAATTCATAACTAAATCAACCTAGAGTTTCATCAAAATTACAATTTCACAAGGGTTAAGAATAAACTCACCTTATCCAAGATTGATTGGATCAAACCCAATAGGAACCAAAGGCTAGAGTGTACCTAAACACCCAAAATCACAAAATTTTACTCAATACAAAACCCAAAAACTCAAAATTCTTAGGGCATGAAACTGGACAGGGAATTTCAAGAATCTTACCATAAGACTTAGCTAGAAATGACGGGCTTGGCGAGAGCTTCGCGTAGCCGCTGACGGCATGCTTATCGAAGCACTGTAACTCGAGATATGTCCACCAGAAGTGATGAGAAGTGAATAGTGTTTTTGAAACCCCTTCCTCTCTTCTCACTTCAGCTGCAGCTCTCACTCTCTAACGGTTATGGTGGCTGAACGAGGGTCGTTAATGTGTTTTTATATGTTGGGCTTGGGCCCAATCCAACCCGTTAGCGTTTTTGGCCCGTTTGCCCCAATTTCGGATCAAACATTTAAAATTAATGCCTGATTTTCAACTCTAAATATTTTTCTAAAGTTTTCTACTGTTTTTAATTATTCTCGCACAGCATCGGACCAATTTAAGTCGGTACTGTCGGTTCATTTACCGGTTCACATTTTTATGCGTTTTTTCGTAGAAAACTACATTTTCCAACTCAAAAAAATCTACTGAGTCCGAAAATCATATTTAAAATTTCTAATTCACATTCTAAATTTTTGGATCCTATTTTGGGAAATTTAATTATTTAATTAAACGGTTAATTAATCGCGGTTCTTACATCAGCGACATGCAGGATTATAAATAAGGTTATATATTCAACTCTAGGGGAGAAAAGTATAGTCTCATTAGGTATCTCAAGAAAGTTATACAACTAAAAAATGCATAAGATTTGTTATACTTCAGCAATAATCTGATGGATAACGAATTTATACACTTACAGTTATTGTGTATTTTATTAGTATCTTTGTCAGATATTTGAGTCAGAGAAGATTGAATCACTAAATAGTAGACAACCAAATTTTGCTATACCAAAATATTACATGTTCATACATATGAAGTCAGAAACTAAAGTTGGAGATCATTTGGTGTTCAAATTCTGATTTTGTTGGATGTCAAAACAATTTTAATTCATTGCAGGTATATTCATATGTTCATTGAAAGAGTTCTTTGAAAAAATGTTGATAAGATATTTATTACTCTTTCCACTAAAGCACTTGAATATAAAACACATTTTGAATGGCATCCGATTAGGTGACTACAAACACATGTCACAAATTATGAATATATATTTGAAAGACCACTTGAGTTATTTTATGATAATGTGTTAGTAGTCTAATATTTTAAATTGTTATTAAACAAGAGAATTCAGAGTGTTTAAGTGCCTAATGAGCAAATTAGCACAAACTCTATAAATGTATGCATATTTAGTTTATAAAAAACAAACGTCAAAGTCTTTTGTGCAGATACTATTCATATGAATGTCAGCGGCGAATTTAAGGGGGCTAAAGTGGCCATGATCTCACAACTAGAAAATGGATTAATACAGACAGATTTACAGACGGATTTAGTCTTTATTACAGACGGATTTTTGGTTACCAACGAAATTAACGACAGATTTTGTCCCTTTGTAAAAGCCCCGTCGGAAATTATTTACCGACGAATTTTTTTTCGTCAAAAAATTACAGACGGATTTTTACCAGTTACCGACGAATTTTTCCTCTGTAAATTTTCTATCCATTTCCCAAAGGCGACGAACTTTCCGACGGATTTTTCGTCTGTAATTACAGACGGATTTTTAGACGGATTTTCTGTCTGTAATTACAGACAGATTTTCCGACAGATTTTCCGTCTGTAATTACAGATGAATTTTCCGACAGATTTTTCGTCTGTAATTTGAACTTTGAAAAATCATCCCACATTCTGATTACAGATAGAAAATCCGTCTGTAAATCCGTCAGTAAGGTAAAATAGAATTTTTTTATTTTTCTAAATGCAAAATAAACTTGTTTTCATATAAAATAAATATAAATTTAATACAAATTTTTATCTAATTTGTATTCGAATATTTATAATATTTCAAAAAATAAACAAATTCATCGTATTATGAAGTACTATAAACAAGCAAGTCAATATAATTCAAAACATAAACAAAATGTATTGATCATCAACTATAATTCCTAGTATATTGTTCAACTATACTAAAACTATCAGCTATAGTCTTCAATGTCATCTTCATCCTCATCATCATCATAGTCCTCATCCGAAGACATTGAGGGTGGCGACGGTGGTAGTGGAACTGCACTAGAACTACTTGACGCTCTAACCTTCTTATAATAGCTAATCTTTCTTTTGTGACACATTTAACTTGGACGATAAGAGCTATATTTCTCACTGGAAGTGCTAGTTTCCACAACAGGACTTCTGGTTGCCACAGGAGAAGAATCAGGTGATTGTTTCTTCTTCTCAGCAGTAAGAACTTGAGAGAGAGCAGCTACTGCTGCTGCTCTTTGTGATCCTTGACTTCTTCCAGTTGTCTTAGGGCTAGAACTTTTGGTTCTGGATGATGATTTAAATGCAGAGTTTAAAGCAGCCAAAGCTTCTGCTCTTTGTCTTGGTCCTCCTTGATTCAGCCCATTCAATCTATCCTGTGACTGTGAGAGTAGAAAGTATTAGAAAGAAAGGCAAGTTCCAACGGAGTATGAAATCATCATGATCTGTGACTTGATTTGGAGATGTTCAATTTAATTTAAAAACTATGATATCTTTCCTTCATTTTTCTTTTTGGCAAATTTAATTTAAATACTATGATATTCTTTCCTTCAATTTTCTTTTCGGCAAAGATGGAAAAACCTGAACCTGTACCTACCTAAATATAATTATTAAATTTACCACTAATAACAAAAGAAAAGATACCATATACAATATGCTTAAATGCTTCATCATTATCCTACACCCTCTTGTTAGGAGAACCTACTTTTGGTTGAATTTCATTGACTATAAAACAACAAAGAAAAACATAGTTTATACAATCTTAAATATGTTGCCATACCATACTGGATGTCATATTAGAAGATGAATTAAAGGCATTAGACAAGGCAGAAAGCTTCAGCTCTTTGTCTTGGTCCCCCTTGACTTGGCCCATTAGACTTTTCCTGTCAACATATTCAGCAAGCATAGTTAAACAGATATTCATTGCACAACATATTTACTGTACAGCATTAGAGTAAGAAAAATAGCAAAATTTTTGTTATCAGAATTAATAACTCAGGTCTATACCTCTACAGCATGGCGAATCCCGAAGAGTAATGTCACCTTTTTCTGGAAAGAGTTCCCCTGTACCTGCATTGCATCAGGAAATAATCCATAAAGTGGCTCATTTTGAAACATGGACATGCATATGGATTACCTAATCAATTTCAGAAATCACACATATATCCGATATACTTCAGCTAAGTATATGTATTGATAGCATTATGTAGCACTATAATAAATATAATAGTAACTTTTACATGCAGAAAACTGTAATCAACAACTGCAGAGGATAATAATTGCCAGAACAAAGTCATTTCTAAGAAAATAAGACAAATAAAAAATTGGAATTATGTTATGTTGTAGCACATACCGAAGCTTTAGCATGGTCCCATGGAAAGTATGTTGTGAAAAAGCATGGTTCATTCCTTTTTGTTACTTTATATAGCGGTACCCGAGGAGATAGTCCCTCTAGTGATACAGCCTTATCTATATAGCTCTGAGAAAATTTTCCAGAAGAAATCAAGTAAAGGACAATATGAGAAATAAATGCTCGAATCTGTTGAGCATGTTTACCTGGCCAATTTCAAAATCATTTTGTTTTTCTTTTGGGTCCACAGACTGGCCAATCCAAACAAACACTTCTGCACTTCTTGTACAAATCAATCAAATCATTTTTCTCTGAGTCAGATCCCCTATAGTTTGCTTCAAACTCCTCAATATCAGCTTCAGTGACCTGTTAGCAAGTATCATAAAACCTTGTAAATGCAAATAAGAACTGTGCGACAAGAAATCAGAACAAAATCAGGATCAACGCAAACAACCTTCTTGTACATTGTTCTAAAGTAGTTGTGAAGATTCTTGACAACATCCCCGGCAAGGTTCTGATTTTCAGAAACAAATATAAATGAATAATGTTGATGTACATGACACGAAAAAAAATGCTGAAATGCTTATATTGCATTCTGCTGTAATAAAATCATCATAACAAGAGCAGATTCCTCCACAAATAGTTGACAGACCATAAAAGTTTAATTTGAATGAATCTAGAAAAATGCAAATTACAGATATGTTATCTTGTGGTTTTAATGTTGTAAATGCATCTACAGATACGAGAAACCAAGAACACTCACAGCATCATCAACACAACTAATCTTATCATAAATGGCTCGCTTTTCTTCATCCCCAAGAATCGAGATAACATTTTTCAGTTGCTGAAATTTTGCTTTAGCTCCTGTAAATGATTAATTGAACCATAAACATCAAATTTAATAGATGGTCAGAGGCCTAATTAGACAAAAACCTGTTTGATGCTATTGTTAAATGGAGTGTTCAAAGAGCTTCAATAGTATTTTGCTGAGAAGATACTAAATTTTTATGGATATTTCAAAAATTTTCAGAATATTAAAGGGTACAATGGAATCTTTGGATATCAACGTGGCTCCACCCTGCTTACTGTAAAACAGAAAACATTAGATAAATACCTCATCACCAGGGTTCTTGTCAGGATGCAGCCTCAATGCTAACTTGTAATAAGCCTTCTTTATTTCCTGTTGTGATGCTGTTCTCTCTACACCAAGTACCTAAGAGCAAAGAAGCAACAGGTTAGTGTCCAAAATATCAGTGCTCTCTGCGCATTGATACAAATCAAGAAATGGAAACGGGTAAGTCATATACTCATATCTCAAAGAGTAGATGATCACCTAAGTCTTGATTAAAAACTCGCATCTGCAAGAAAAAAGCTATTTAAAACAGAAAAGCATTCAAGGAATATTTTAGTTATTATTAATTATAAGTTTATAACTAGCATGCCAAAAAAGAAAATGTCCTTAACACCAAGGTGGACATAAAAAATCTTAACTCAATGCATCAAATTGATCTATATTTTCAAAGTCTTCATAGGAAAATAACTCATTCTGTATGTTAAAGACACAAGTACCTTATTATCAATAAACTCATCTACCATCAACAACAATATTCATGAAAAGTACCAAGAACTTCAAACTCTCATCAGTAACAGTCATCCTCTTAAGCTTAAGCTCTTCAAGAAAAGGGTACTTTTCAGCAAACACCACAAGCCAAAAGTGAATATCAGCACCCCAATTTGCAGGAACCAAGTTGAAATCAGAGAAACGTGGCTTCCCTTTCAGTATAACACTTCTTATGTTTGGGAACCTTCGGGTTAAGATCTCAGGGGACACAGAGTAGCAGTTACCTATGAACACGTTCCTCCTTGACCATCTCTCAGCGTTGTACCACTCCTTGCAAACCAGTGACACAGAGCTTCTGTCCTTTCTTGATTTCAGCATCCCAATAACATGCTCAAGAACCTCATCTGGAAAACACAATGAATCTCTTAGAAGGATCACTATCACACTACAGCAAGAAGCAGCAGCAAAAGAAAAAAGATAGTGCAGTGAAAAGAATCACCAAAAATTGAAAAATCATGAGGAAAAAAGTTTCAACAACAAATTTTAAATCAAACTAATTACTAAAATCAGAAAAAAACAAATCTAACTAAACCTAATGTAATCAAAACCTAAAAATCCACTAATCAGAAAACAAATCTAACTAAACTAATTACTAAAATCAAACTAATTAAACAAAATTAATTGAACTTAACAGAAATTAAAAGAATTTTGAAACCAAAACCTGGAAGCATTGACTGGAGGAGATGATGGCTGCGGCGCTGAGAAGATATGCGAGCCAGAACTGAGTGGGGATAAAAGGAGAGAGAGAGGCGCGGTGGTGGTGGGGATAGACGCTGCTGCAGGTGGCGCCGGCGTGCTGGAGCTCACCTAAGACGAAGAGAATAGGAGCTTGAGCTTGATTTGTTCTGCGAACGAGAAAGAACGAGAGAGACAGGGGCTGTGTTCTACTGGTTCAGTGTTTAAAAGAGAGGAGAAGAAGGAGAAGGTAGATGCGGTGGTTAGGGTAGCGACGGTGGCGCTGTGAGTGAGAAAAGGAGAAGAAGAAGCTCATGCGTGCGACGGAGAAGTTCCTTGAAGGAGAGAGGAACAACTTTGATCTCTGATATTTTGTGTGTGTAAAAGGAGCTCGATTGGGTGGTGATAAAATTAGGGTTACCTTAATATTTCCGACGGAAAATTTAAATTACAGACGGATTTTTCGTCTGTAATAATTTAATAAAATGCAGCGTTCTGTCTATTTAATTACAGACGAATTTTCTGTCTGTAACTATTTTCACAAAAAAAATTAATTTTACAGACAGATTATCGATGGATTCTGTTTTTTGTCTGTAATTTATGTTAATTCTTTTTTTTTTGTTTTTCGACAAAAAATCCCTCTAAAATTCTGTCTGTATTTCCGTGGGATAAAATTCGTCGGAAATATCCGTCTGTAATAACTAGTTTTCTAGTAGTGTGATCTCTCCCAATTTTTTTTTAAAAAAATTAGTACTATTATTATTATTATAGATTAAATATATTTTAGTATATTACACACTGAAAAAATTTACATGTTAGTAACTTAATATGCATAAATTATAATGTGTATTATAATATATTAGTAGCAATTAATAAATAGATTTAAAAAATAATAAAATCGTATAAATATATAAATAATTGAAAAGTTATTAAAAAATATAGGTTTAGATTAATGTAAAAAGATAATAACTATAAAAAAATTTTTGTTTTGACTATTTTTATAATAATAATAATAACAACTGAATAGACTTTTTAAACAATAAAAATTATTAAATCAAGAGTTTAAAACAAGATAGAAGACAAATTTTTAGCAGATTATATAATTGTATATGTTGAAAAAGAGAATGCTTTAAAATTTATTTTAGATGGTAAATTGAAATTTTAGTTATGTGAAATATCGCAGAATAAATTAAAAATATCAAATTTCTAAAGTATATAGTTGAATGTTGATTTTTATATAATATAATTATTAATTTTGACCTATATACTATGAATTATATTTTGTTCACTTGTTGTTCATGTTATATTTTAATTTATTTTGTATTTAATTTGGTCTTCTCTTATAAATTTTTTGGATCTGCAACTGATGGATGTTATATTATTTTATGATATATTGGTTCAGGTGCGAGTGTGTATTTAAATGTTCATATGGTTTAGACAATTTTACAAATATATATGTTTCTAAAAAAAATATTTAGTTTTATTTTTATTCTGACTCGTGATCTCTTAAAGTTTATTATAGTAGGATCAGTTGGAAATAGGCATGCATGAGATTATTTTTGCAAGTAATTTCTAAAATTTTTTATCCAAATTTAATCTATGTCGTTGAGTATATTAGTATGGTGATCATCGTGATTTTATGGTGACACTAATGTATTATGATAATTCCATAACTGATATATGAGACAGACCAAATTATTAAAGTAATAAAAAAATAGCTTTCTAATTTGCACATAAAACAAGTCCCTAATCTATTCACAGGTAATACATATAACAATCATAATCACAGAATTAAGCTATTTCATATTAAATAACTTATATGACGGTAATTTTGTTTATTGTCATAAATGATGAATTAAATAAGTCATTATTTTTTTTTATTTGAAATTAAAAGATTAAAACTAGATATAATATTTTATTTGGATTTTGAGGTTTAATAATAAGTGTCACATTCAAATATAAATAGTGACTTCAGAGTTTTGGTCCTTAATACATCAAAGTCACCTCCGTAGCTTTTTTTTTTTCATTAGAGGGATTGCGATTCAGTCATATTAAAGATACAAAAAACTTTAGTGAAAGAAAATAAAAAAATCGAAAAATTAAATTTTTTCAATCATATTCACAAATTCAAATACACTTTTATTTTTAAGTATTTATTTTTTAATAATTTAATATAAATAGTCTTAGAGTTAAAAAATTCTAAAATTTTCAACACATTTCCCTCTTCTTTTCTCGTATAAAAAATCACTTTACAAAAATTTGTTGTATAAAAGTTGCATATTTTTTACAAACTTAAATACAATTACGTAGCATCAGTGTGTTTAACTTTACTTTTGTTTATATATTTGAAATAAATTTCAAATTAATATGCGTTCTTAGTTATTAATATAAGATATATCTAAAATACTTTATATAATTAAAATAAAATAAAAAATATTTAAAAAAATAATTTTTACTTTAATTTAATAAAATTTTAAAATTTATGTCCCATGTCATATCATATTTGTATCAATATTCGTACATTATAGATTCTAATAAAAGAAAAAGAACACATTAATTTAGAAAATAAAAATATTTTAGCAATATTATGAAATTTTATAACTAAATAAGATTATTTTTTGAAATTAAGTTTTAATTAATATAGTTAATAGTATATTGATTAATTTTCTTAAAATAATATTATTGTTAGAGTTAAAATATAAAAAGATTAATACTATGTCAATATCTTAAATAACACAAATATTTTAAAATAAAAAAGGTACACGTATTTTGAAAGGGAAAATCTAATCCATTAAAAATAATATTTTTTTTATCTTGAATTGTATTTTGCTTTTATAAAGGGGAAAAAAAAGCAAAGAATAGCTACTTAGCTGAAGTAGAGAGTTTTTTTTTTTAATTATTGAAACGAGGATTTAAAGCCAAAATTACAATATAGGTTTAATTAGTTTGTTTGGTCTCTATAATTTTGTAAAATTTTTAATTAGGTTCTTATATTTTTTTTTAATTGGATTTTTGCACTAATTTTTTTTTAATTAAGTCCTTTTTAATAATAATTGGCTTAATTTTATAGGGATCCAACTAAAAAAATTAGTATAAAGATCTAAATAAAAAAAAATATAAGAACCCAATTAAAAAAATTAGTGTAAAGACTCAACTAAAAAATTATAAAAATTTAATTAAAAATTTCACGAAATTATAAAGAGCAACAGAATAATAAAACCTACAAGATATTAGCCATCTGGGATAATTATCCAGCTAAAGTAAAGAGTTTGGTGGCGAAAGAGGTGGCACCATACAAGAGACAACCAAGGTTTAGAGGCCCATGTTTTTTGAGTTGCCCAACGAATGCAGCAATCTACGTTTGAAGTATTTTATGCCGACCAAAACGATACACTTGCTAACTTTTTTTTTTATGGAAGTGAGATTAATGATATTTATAAATATTGTCATTTTTGGTAATTTTAAAACTTATAGAAAATATATAAATGAAGAGTCTGATTTTTATATTTTAAATTTTTTAATTTTTTTAAAATAAAAATTAGACAGTCTAATTTCTATATATCTTTCAAAAATTAAAATGTCTTATTTATATATCTCAAATTAAACAGTGTCACCAAAAAAACAGTGTCACATTTAAAATTAACATTTTAATCGTTCATAATTTAAAAAAAATATTATTGTCAATTTAATATTAAAAATAAAAATCCGGTGCTGTGTTCTCTGTAAAACACTAAAACCATTGAATCTTTGCCGCCACTCAGGCGGAACTTTTTCTATCAAAATTTTGTAAAACACGGTTGCCAATTTATGTGGTACTAGTTATTTGCTTTAATAATTTAGCAAATTTGTATTTTAAAATTGATAAAGAAAAAATTAAAAACAAAAGGTGTTTCGTAAGTCGTAACCAAAAAGAAAGCATTCTTTATAGATACTATCCAAACTATTCATTATTATACCAATTTGAAGCATTTTTGTTTTCTTATTAAATATTTTAATAAAAATTTGTCAAATTATTGTAGAAAAATTTTATCCTTTTCTCAGCGTACAAGTCAAGATTAATATATTGTGAATTTTGCTAGTTGTTTGAGTATTTAGGAACATTTAAATAAACTTCTTTGATTTGGGTTCTGGAGAGGGGCGGTAAGAGCAAGGAAAAAAGATTAAAAACTAAATTTTTAAAATGATTCATCGAATTAATTTACAGTTCTAATTATTCTAATTTTTTAAATTTAAAATTTGTTATATTATTTTAAAATTCATTTTTGGATATTATATTAATTTTTGAATCTTTTTGAGTCAATGAACAAAATGCTAAAATGACTTTAACTTCTTATCATGTTGGATACATGACTAATCGGTCATTTTAACGCTTAAACAAGACAAAAATGAAAAGATGAAAAAGAGTTTATATGATATGTAAATAGTTTTATTTCTTTTATTCTTTAAAACGACTTCATTTTTATCTTTTTTTTTTTAAAGAAAAAGAACTCAACACAACATGGTAGAGTATAAAGAACAAACAAAAATAAAACTAATCATTATTAACAAACTGAGAAACTCAATCCATAGTCATCTTCGATATTGCTATCAACAATCATAAGAGTCAATATCATACCTGATCTTGCTGTAAGATAGATCGGCCTCAAGTCCTCGAGAATAGTCGAGCTATGTGCTGCAAGGTTGAACGTCCGTCTCTTGGAATCCGAATTCTTTATGTTCGTCGTGAGCGTGAGAACACGAGCAATATCAAAAGAAGGGAATGTACCTACAAAAGGCACTCCGAAACTTAAGTCAGTGTGTATTCTAGTTTACTCAGGAAAAACTTAGATCTTTGGAAATAGTTTACTTCCCTTTTATATGTGACGAGTTCTTTGTCCGTTATATTCTCGGCATTACTGTTTAACTGAATGATATCGTAACCGACCTTATTTTGTCGTTGGAACGTCGGTTATGATGGAGATGTTATTGTCGCCTAGTTATAGCTCATACTTCCGAATAGTAACGGAAGATGACGAGGTACATCATATGTTGCTAATGGTTATGGGGCCGAGTTATAACGTACAATAATGACGACCATTATTATGAGATAATGATGATCATATCACAGCCCCCAAGCTTAGCCTGAGGAAGATTTTAATGAAGCAGGTTGAGCTTTTTTTGGATGAGTTATAACTCGGTTTGCGTGGGTTAGTGGATGAGCCCCCAGATCAACTTACTTCATTAAAAGATGGTTTTGTGTTTTAAATTTGTGGTACGTAGGGAGTCGTGTCCGTTATTTTCTGATGAAAGAGAAAGAGTAATGGTTTCATTTAAGTTTGCTGATTCCCAATGTTGGGTACACTGTTTGATGTGGCTTTGGGAGTGGGGGTTATCATTTGGAACGTTTTGTTCTTTTAATTGCTTTAATCCTTTCAGATTTTTGTTGGCTTTTGGTTATATGCTTGCTTCTTTAAAGAATGAGTAAGAGAGGTATGATTCTCCTTTTCCATTTCTGATCCGTTTCTTCTGCTTTCTGTTTAATCTTGTACTGCTTTGTGAGATAATGGGTTTTGAGAAAGAGAAAAGGATAAGGTGGATTGGTCTTATGATTGGGTAGGGGAAGATGTTAAATCACGGGTGTCACTTTTCTCTGATGAGGCGGCGGTGAGGGAGGTGGATGTTAATAAAATAGTGTGGGTGGGTTCCGGAGTGAAAGTAGAGTTGTTACCATGTAGTGTGGATGATAGAGTTTATCACCGAGAGTGGGGGTTTGGGTTCTTCTACATGCATAGTTGTGTGCTTGAGGAATTGCGGGTTAGGCTTCCGTTTACGGAGTTTGAGTGTCAGGTTCTTAAGCAGCTCAACTGCGCTCCATCACAGCTTCATCCCAATGGGTGGGCGTTTTTGCGATCGTTTGAGGTTTTGATGGAATTCTTAGAGGAGGTGCCTTCTGTGGATCTATTCTTTTCTTTATTTCAAGCTAAAGGGGTGTGGAAGGGGGGTTGGGTGAACTTCAATAGTACTCCGGGATTTGGGATTTTCAAACTTTACATGTCTTCTTTTAAAGACTTCAAAGTGATGTATTTTAAAGTCAGGAGTTCAGAGGAGGACTTCCCGTTTTTTATTGATGAAAATCTTGCTGAGAAGTTTCCTCTATTTTGGTTCTCGGAGCCGCAAAATATACTCGGCCCAGAGGTGATATCGCCGAGGAACGAGTGTCTGATAGAGTTTTTGGTGGAGAATGTTGATCGGAAAAATTTGATATCGATTTATGAGTTGCTGAAGTGGGAGGAGGATAAAGGTGCTGTTGTAGAGTATTTGGGTGAGTTTTTAGGGCTTATGTTGATGTCTGTCTTTTTTTCTGAAAAGTCTAACATGAATTGTTTTTTGTAGGTGGGAAGTATCCTGGCGTTTCTGCTGCGTCTCTGAGGACGCGGTTCAAGAATAAGAATTTGGAGAAAGAGGTATCTTCATCTAATGCTGAGAAGGTTGTTGGGACTGGCGAGGTTACGCAGCCTCGTCAAGGTCGGAGGAAGGTGATTGTGAAGAAAAGAAAGAAGTCCAACCTTGTGGATTTATCGGATGATTCTGATGAAAAAGAGTTAGGTGTTCCTCTGGAAGAGATACATGCTTTTATTGGAAATCAAAAAAGGCTTCATGATGACAAGTCATCCTAGCCTATTTTAACTAGTCTTTTTCTTTTGTTTTCATTAGAATTATGCACTTTCTTGAGCTACAAGCAAGCTAATTGAGTAGATTTTCATGTTTCCCTTGATTGAACCAACCATATATGAATTTATGCCATTTCATGAGGTTTTATGCTATATTTGTTGCATATTCTGAAAGAATGAATATCTCATGATTTTGAGCATAGCTTTGATGAGTTTGGTTGATTAATGATAGGTGAAGAAAGCTTGGAGAAAGGTTGAAGCAAAGAGGAATGGCTAGGAGTGAAGAGAGGACAATGGAATAAGTGAAATTGAACCAGGAAGCAAGAAGTTAGCCCCAACGTTAGCCCCCTAACTTGGAGGCTAAGTTGGAACTTGAAATTTCCTCCCTGGCCATCCCACGTTTGCGCCAACGTTAGCCCCCTAACTTGGAGGCTAACGTTGGCACATGAATTCCTCCCTGGCTATCCAACGTTTGCACCAACGTTAGCCCCCTAACTTGGAGGCTAACGTTGGCACATGAATTACAATGGGGAAGGAGCCAACGTTTGCACCAACGTTAGCCCCCTAACTTGGAGGCTAACGTTGGCACATGAATTACAAAGGGAGAAGGGGCCAACGTTTGCGCCAACGTTAGCCCCTAACTTGGAGGCTAACGTTGGCGCCACTAGCACAAAGGGAAGGCCAACGTTAGGGTCAAAGTTAGACCCCTAACGTTGGCACCAACGTCCAAACCAGAAAAATGTGCCAACTGATATGAAAAGTTGGAGCCAAAGTTAGACCCCTAACTTTGGCTCAAACTTTTGGTCCAACTTTTGCTAACCTCAAAACCGGTTCAATTGGTTCACTTCGGTTCTTCTCCAAACTTCAAGAGCAATCAACCAAGGCCTCTTTCAACCCAATTCCACCAAGAGCAAAGGCCCAACTCAAGGCTTGAAAATCATTTGAAGAAAGTGTATAAATAGGATAGAATTCAAGTTCTTCGGGGAGCTTTCCTTTTAGAATTTTCATAATAGTTTTCGGAGAGCTTTTGAACTTTAATTTCTTTGCTTTCATTGCTTTCATTTTCAATTTACACTTGTCTTGGATCTTGGATTGGAGAATTGAAGAAATTCTGTTTCAATCTCAATCTTGGATCTCTCTGTTTCTTTACTGTTAATTGAATTTCATTTCCGGTTCATTGCTCTTCATCTATTCTCTTTACAATTTACAATTCCCTTGCAATTGTTCTTGTTGGATCTAGGAAGGCATTGAGATCTAGACTTGGTTTTCTAGTCTCTGGGCCTTGAGATCTCAATTTTACATTCTCTGTTTCTTGTTTTTAATGTTCATTTATTTTACTGCTTCAGATCCGGTTCAATTCCAATTCCCTTTCCCTCTTCTGTTTGATGCAATTTAATTTTTCCTTGTTTAATTTCTGCAAATCCACATCCCAATCCCCTTTACATTTCAAGCAATTTACATTCCTTGCACTTTAAGATTCCGCAATTTACATTTCTTGTACTCTAAGTTTCTGCCATTTAATTTCTTGTTCCTTAAGATTCAGCAATTTAATTTCCTGCATTCTTTACTTTCATGCAATTTACATTTTGCAAATCACAAATCACCCAACCAACACTCGATTCGCTTGACTAAATCAACCACTAAACTAAAATTGCTCAATCCTTCAATCCCTGTGGGATCGACCTCACTCCCGTGAGTTATTATTACTTGATGCGACCCGGTACACTTGCCGGTTAGATTTGTGTGTTTTGGGAGAAATTTATTTTTCACCAAAATACTCATCACTTCACGAGATTTCTGAACAAAGTGAGGCATTTTCGGTTTGGGGAAAAGAGTATCCTTATATGGCTGTTGTTGACGAGTATTGCCAATCGTCGGCTGATGTTACTCTTGCAAAGGAAGTTGGGGATATGGCTATTGGGCAATATATGCAGGTAATAACCTACTGACTTTTCCTTAATTTTCCTTTGGTAGTCTTATGAGTTTTGGTTTATTTTGTTCTCTAGGTGGTTGGGCTGCGTCTTGCAAGTCTTGGGCGCAGCCAGGAGTTGAAATATAAGGGGGTTGCTGCGGAAAAGGGGGAGGTTTCTGTTTTGAAGGAGGAGTTGGTTAAGTGTAAGGGTCTTGCTGCTGAGCTTCAAGCTCGTTTGACTGAGACCGAGAAGTTGCTGAAGGAGACTAAGGAAAGTTATTCTAAGGATGTGGAGGATTTGAAGAAAAGGAAAGTGATCTGGTGAACCTGCAAAGTCGTCTGATTGAGGTTACTGCTCAGTTTAAGGATATGGAGAAGAAAAAGGCGGATGAGATATTGGATTCGTTTGTTGAAGGTTTTGAAAGGGCAAGGTTGCAGGTTAAGTTTTTGGTTCCGGATGCCGATCTCTCTGGCATGGATCCTGGAAAGATAGTGCGAGATGGTCAGCTGATTGAAGATGATGGTGACGCAGAAGATGAAGCCGATAATGTTTAGCGTGATTTGTTAGGAAACTTTTTTGAATTTGTTTTGCATATGTAACAGTATAGCCCGTGCTTTTTGAACTTATCTTGAATTGACTTGTTTGAATTTTGAATTTGATGCTTTTTATAAAAGCTATTTGTGATTGTTCGGATATTTTTCCGAGTTTATTGGTGTTGTGGTTGATGATGTTATCTGATGAATGTAGTTTGTAGATTTGCCGAGTATTGGCATTTGTCTGAGCTGTATTGATAGATTGATAAGATCGATTTTATTTGATAGAAAAGAAAAATAAGATAATATATGTCTCCTATGTATTCGAGTTGTTTTGAACCTTTACATACAAAGGTGCAGGTAGCTAGCCTCGTTAAAACCTCTCCAAGCAAACCTTTGGGATAAAATCTTGGTGTAGGAAAAGAGTACAAGCCTTCCTGTCTTTAACTATAAATTTCTTTAAGAAGACACGTTCCATGTATTAGGCAAGAGTTTACCATTAGTGATTCTAGCTTGTATGCTCTTGGCCGAGTGCTTCGGATACTCGGTATGGCCATCCAATTGGCTTGCTTCATGTTGGTGGTTTCCAAGCAGTTTCAGTTTTGCGGAGGACTAAGTCTCCTTTAACGAATGATCTGTTTCTGACCGACTTGTTGTATTGTCGAGCTATGGCTTGCTGCGTTGCGCATTGCTCAAGGCGGCGAGGTCTCTAACTTCTCAATGATGTCGAGCTCGGATCTCCGAGCTTCGTCTTGGTTGTCGATATAGGTTCGGATTGAGTTCTGGGAGATTTCCAGGGGGATCATGGCTTCTGATCCATATACCAGCCTGAATGGCGTTTCCTTTGTTGATGTTTGTGGGGTGGTGTTGTATCCCCAGAGTACCTCGGGTATTAATTCGGCCCACAGTCCTTTGGCGTCATCTAGTTTTTTCTTTAGTGCATGCAGGATGACCTTGTTTGCCGCCTCAGCTAGTCGTTGCTTGAGGATGTTCAACAGAGGCAAAGTGTTGCTTTATTTTGAGATTCTGCAAAAAAGATTGGAATTTCTGATCGCAAACTGGCGACCGTTGTCAGTTGTGATATGTTGAGTATGCCGAAACGGCAAATAATTTTTCAAACGATGAATCTTTGTTGTGATGTTATTTTTGTGAGGTTGACTTAACCATTTGGAGAAAAGTCAATTCGACATAAGAAATTACTGGCCTGGTAGCGTGGGGAATGGGCCGAGTAATCCAACCCATGGTTAAACGGCCACTGATACTGAATATGCATTTGCTCGCAGGGATTGTATAGTGGTGCGTGTTTAAATTGTTGCATGACCTTATTTTCTGTTGCTGTCCTGTTTCAAAGTCGGCCAGAAAAAATCCGGCTCGGAGGATCTTGTGTTAGGCTTCGAGCCCCTGTAGTGTGCCACAGATTCCTCATGTGCTTCTGCTAATGCTAGGTCGGTTCTGATTTGTGAGGCATTTGAGTAGAGGCGCAGTAATATCCCCGGTCGATACAATGTTATTGAGTATTGTGAGGAAGATGCT